>NC_133666.1:188391904-188641791 GCF_037893015.1 Macrotis lagotis
AAGGTCAGCAAACTATGACCCCTGGACCAAATTTGACCTACTGCCTTTTTTTTTGTATAGCTCATGAACTAGGAATAGTTTTACTTTTTAAAATAAAAATATAATTTTTTTGTCAAATGTAGTAAAAAAAATCACATTTTCATTTTAAAATGTAAAAAATATTCTTAGCATTTAGAGCAAATAAAAATAGATAGTCATATTTGGACACCTTGTTCTATAATGTCTGTTCTATAACATCTCTTTCCTGTCCTGAATCTCTTTCAAATGTTGGGTTCAATTTTTCCCTTCCTTACCTCATGGATATTATGAGTGACAGAATGTTACCAATGTCTTGTGTGTTTTTCAGGCTTATATCCTCATGGTATTTAAATTGCTATTACACAAACCACAAAAAAGGGGTGGTTGTGGGATCATGTCCTAGGGGAGTCTGACCACCCACAAAAAGGATGAAACTCTTCTCACACTCTCTGGCTCATTATGCTTGTACCCCAGAGTAGAACTTTGAGCAAAATCCCTTCAACAAAACTTAACTATGGTTCATGTCATAGCCCTCCTGAAAGGATAAACAGATGTACCTTCTAGGAAGCTTGCTAATACAAGAAAAAAATTATATCAGATATGCTATTTCCTCTGCTGTATAGAAATGCTTAAAGCAAAAATAAAAAGATATAAGTATGCCTTGAGAAATACTTAAAACATATGACAGTAATGTACTACACTGATTTGTTCTCTCCTGTGAGGAAAAAACTCCCCAAAGAGTTGTGAGGCTGCTGAACAGATTACTAGACTTTCACTTGATTTGTCCATGTAACTCATAAACCTGAATCTTCTTAAAAGTCATGAAATGGTTTGGGGTTTCTTTTTTCTTTTATCTTGCAGTATCCTGCTCTTGGTCATTTTTTTTCCTCCTCCAAGAAACTGTGAAAAGTATCTTCTTCTAGGCAAATAAAGCCAAAATCCAGAAGCTCCCAAACTTTTGAGGTCACGAGATGGCTGCCAACAGCAAACTCAGGATTGTTATTTCATCACCTGTGTTCAAGGAAAGAAACATAAACAGATAATGACAGTGGACTTGAAGACAGGTTTCAGCATCATCTAGGTTTTCACTACCATGTGCTTGTAGTCACTACTACTTCTGGGGAAAGAGAAAGAGGGAAAAAATCCCTACACCACCTCACAGGAAGAGGGTGAGTCCCCAGATACAAACTTCAAAGAGTTGGGGAGGGGGAGAAGGAGAGAGAGAGAGAGAGAGACAGAGACAGAGACAGAGACAGAGACAGAGACAGAGAGACAGAGAGGAAGAAAAAGTAGGAAAAGAAAGGAGAAGTAGAAGGGGAAGAGGAAGATGAAAGACAAAGAAGAAAAAAGAAGGAAGGAAGGAAAGAAGGAAGAAGAAAGAAAAAGAATACATAGACTCAGAAGATTAAGTGACCCATGTCATACTTGACCTCTCCCCTGAATCTGTAATTTTAGATCCATGTTAACCTTAATGTAAGAGTGTTGGACTCAACCTTTCCTATGTTAGTATCAACAATTTAAGATTCTGTGAAGTTGTGATCCTTCAAATCTCAGTTAAAGCTCAACTGTGTGTGACTTCTTGTGAGTCTACCTAATTGGAACTCTCAAGCATATGGGAAACTCTAGGTCTAGTTCTAAAAGTCTTTAGTAAAGATTATTAAGCTTGATAGCTTCATTAAATGGGCCACATACAGATAAAGATCAGAGTGATACAGGAAAATTTGAATAAACATTGGGGAAGAAAAGGGAATCAGCAATATATAATGTCTATTATGTGCCTGTCACTGTTTCTTTGTTTCTTCCCTCTGTTTCTTTGTTTCACTGTTTGCTTCTTTCTTTCTTTCATCACTCTTTCCCTTCCTCCCTTCCTCCCACCCTCCTTCCCTCCCAATTCCTTCCTTCCTCTTCTCTCTTTTCTCTTTCTTTTCTTTCTTTCTTTCACTCTTTCCTTCCTTCTTTCCTTCTTCCTTCCTTCCTTCCTTCCTTTCTTTTTCTTTCTTTCTTTCTTTCTTTCTTTCTTTCTTTCTTTCTTTCTTTCTTTCTTTCTTTCTTTCTTTCTTTCTTTCTTTCTTTCTTTCTTTCTTTCTTTCGGAGACCCTCATCACCAATGTACCAAAAGAGGACAAGTTTTAGATTGTCTTATGAAAATTGCAGGGGGGGTTTTCCTCTTAGTCATTGCTGGTAATATTCCTGGCAGAGTTCTCCTATTGAAGACTTGGAATATGGTCATGTACCTGAGAACCAGTGTGGCTTCAGAAAGTCCAGAGGAATAGTCAATATCTTGTTAATTGCCTGACAAGTTCAGAAAAAAATGCCAGGAGCAGAACAGAGCTGTACACAGTGTTTGATGATCTGACCAAAGCCTATGAACATAGTATCAAGGTCAGAAGCTACTGCACTGTTAAAGTTAAAGTTAAAGAATTTAACTTGAGAAGGCTACAAGCCAGGACCAAAGTGCATAGAGTGTTGGTACATGATCTTCTCCTTGCAAATGATTGTGCCCTCAGTGTACCCTCTGAAACTGAGATTCAACAAAGTATGGACTGATTCCCTATTGTTTGTGTTAATTTTGGCCTAATGATCAAGGAAACACAGGCGCTTGATTAACCAACACCACACTATTCATTTGTGGAATCATAAGTTATAGCAAATGGAGAAATTCTGAATTTGGTGTGTATGTACCTTGGCAGTGTACTTTCCAGGGAGGTACAAACTGACAATATGGTTGACACATGTATGCTAGAACTAACTCAGTATTTGGGGGACTACAAAATAAATTGTGGGAGAGAAGAGGTATTAAGCTAACTATGAAACTGAAGGTCTATAGAGCCATTGTGCTGATCTTAACACCTCAATCTATTATTTACTCCCTGTAATTTCAAGTGGTATAATGAAGAGATCAAGTCAGTGAGATTATCTTGATCAGTTCACTTCCACTAAACCATCTTGATCTTTCTTCTGTTTCTCTTAACTTCAAATTTTCTTTATTCATTGACTGTTTTGCAGACAGTTACAATCTCATTAAAATTTTTCTCATCCTTAAAAAAATTCTCCTTTGAGGCTCCCATTTTCTCAATCTATTTCTCATACTCATCTTGCCTTTACAGTTAAACTCTAAGAAAGTTTAAAAAAATTTCCCTACATTTCCCTCTTTTCTTTTCTCCTTAAAATCTGGACTTTTGAACCCAATCATTTAACTTCCAAAGTTACTAATGATCTTTCAACTATTAAATATAATGACCTCTTATTTTCCATTTTTTACTCTACTTTTCCTCTCTAACTTGACCATCTTCTCCTGTATATCCTCTCTTCACTTGACTTCAGGATCATTATTCATACTCCTCCCCCTCCCCTACTTTTTATTTTTATTGAAATTTTATTTTATTTTCCAATTATATATCATGAAAGTTTTTCAACATTCATCCACTTGTATATTTATAAGTTACACAATTTTCTTTCCCTGTCCCTTCACACTCCCCTCCCTTTAGCGATGAACAGTCTAGTCAGCATTGTGCATTCACATTTGTATTTATCATGTTTATATATTAGTCATTTTCTGTATGAGGAATTAGACTAAGGGAAAATAAATAAAACCATGGGATATGAAGGAAAAATATAAGAGAAATTATTAAAAAATGAACATAGTTTTCATTCAGATTCTGTAGTTTTTTTTCTTCATCTGGATGTGGATGGTGTTGCCCATAACAGCTCTATCAAGGTTGTCCTATTTCTCCTTATTAATATTTCGTTTAAGATTTTTGCATCAATATTCATTAGGGAGATTGGTCTATAATTTTCTTTGTTTTGACTCTTCCTGGTTTATATATTAATACCATATTGGTGTCATAAAAGGATTTTTTCAGAATTCCTTCTTTTCCTATTTTTAAAAATAGTTTATGTAGAATTGGAGTTAATTGTTCCTTAAAAGTTTGGTAGAGGGGATGGCTAGGTGGCACTGGGGGTGGTTAGGTGGAACAGTGGAAAGAGTACCAGCCCTGGAGTCAGGAGTACCTGAGTTCAAATCTGACCTCAGACACTTAATAATTACCTAGCTGTGACCTTGGGCAAACCACTTAACCCCATTTGCCTTGCAAAATCCTGAAAAAAAAGTAACTTTGGTAGAATTAATTTGTAAATCCATTTGGATCTGGAGACTTTTCCTTAGGGAGTTTATGGATGGTTACTTCAATCTTTTTTCTGAAATGGGGTTATTTAAGCATTTTATGTTCTCTTCTGTTAATCTGTGTTGTTTGTATTTATGTAAATATTGATTCATTTAACTCAGGTTAACAAATTGGTCAGGAAAGTTCTGAATTTTCTTTTTTAATTTCCTCCTTATTGGTAGTGAGTTCACCCTTCATTTTTTTATACTGCTAATTTCGTATTTTTTTAAAAAATCAGATTAACCAAAGGGTTATTTATTTTATTGTTTTTTTCATAAAACCAAATCTTAGTTTCATTTATAATATCAATGGTTTTCTTACTTTCAATTTTATTAAACTCTTCTTTGATTTTAAGAATTTCTAATTTGTCATTTAATTGGGAATCTTTAATTTATTCTTTTTCTAGCTTTGTTAGTTGCATATCCAATCCTTTGATCTCTTCTTTCTCTATTCTGTTCATAAAACATTTAGCAATATAAAATTTTGCTGAAAACTGCTTTGGCTGCATTCCATAAATTTTTGTATGATGTCTCAATGTTATCATTTTCTTGGATGAAATGGCTGATTATTTCTATGATTTGTTGTTTGATCCACTCAGTTTTTAAAATTAAGTTATTTAGTTTCCAATTACTTTTTGGTCTCTCTTTCTATGGTCCTTTATTACATGTAATTTTTATTGCATAATGATCTGAACAGTATGCATTTATTATTTTGACCTTTCTGCATTTAATTGTAAAGCTTTTATGTCCTAGTACATAGTCAATTTTATGATTAGTGCCATTTACTTCAGGGAAAAAGGTTTATTCTTTTCTGTTCCTATTCAGTTTTCTTCAGGGGGGCTATTACAAATTTTCTAAGATTTTATTCATCTTCTTAACTTCCTTCCCATTTATTTTGTGGTTAGATTTATCTAATTCTGAGAGAGGAAAGTTGAGGTTCCCCAATATTTTAGTTTTGCCATCTATGAGTCTTTGTAATTCATTCAGCCTCAAGAATTTGGATGGGTGGATATATGTTTAAAAATAATTTTACTTCATTGCCTATGGTGCCTTTTAAGAAAGTGTAATTTTCCTTCCTTCCTTATTACTTTTAAAGAGATCTATTTTTGTTTTTGTTTTGTCTGAGATCAGGATCATCACCCTAAGTTTTTAACTTCTGCTGAAGCACAATATATTTGGCTTCAGCCTTTACCTTTACCCTATGTGTATCTCTCTGCTTCAAATATGTTTCTTATAAACAACATATTGTAGGATTCTGATTTTCAATCCATTCTACTATCCACAACTGTTTTATGGGAGAGTACATCCCATTCACAGTTACAGTTAAGATGACTAATTTTGTATTTCCCTCCCTGTTATCTTTTTCCATTTGTATTTTTCTCTTTCCTTTCCTCTTATTCCTCCTCATCAATATCTTCCTCCCTTTCCCCTTTAACTTTTCTTTTAAATTTTGACATTAAGTTTACTTTCTCTTCTATCTTCATCTTCTCTTTTATCAGTCCTTTCTTCTCTTTTCTTTTACTTTCCCCCTTCTGCCCCAAACCCACTTCCCTGTAGGGTAGGATAGATTTTTAATTCCAATTGGGATTATGAGTTATTCTTTCTCTGGGCCAAACCTATTCAGTAGATTTACTTGATTTACACCAACTCCCCTCTTTTCCTCTACTTTAATAGGTCTTTGTGCCTCTTTTCCTGGTGTTATTTACCCACTGATGCCTAGTCTTTTCCTAATATAATCATTCTTTTTACATTTTTATTGTTTTAACCCTGTCTTAAACTTGCATCCCCTTTGTCAAATTATACTCTTTTTTTTATCTGGCTGATAGAAATACTATTCTCAAAGGTTTATTGATTGCTTTATTGAATGATCAGCAGCATTGCTTCCTAGTCACTAAGTATTCTTCCCTCTTCTGACTCATTAGAAATACACTTCTCAAGAGTCATGAATCACATCAAATATTAATCACTTTATATCTTCTCTCCTTTTCAAGTACCCCCCAAAGACACATAATCTTCATGAATCAAAGCATCTTGCAAAGCCAAATCATTTCATGAACCATTTATACACCACTCCCCAGCATTGTAGACACTGTGTTAAGCAAATCAAAATCTCTTTATGATATTTCATGTCCAGTTCCTCTAAGTATACTCTCTCCCTCCTTCTCTATAGTATTCCTTTTTTTAAAAAAATATGTTTTTATTTATTTACAAATTACTAAAATAGTCTTTTTTTTAACAAGGCAATGGGATTAAGTGACTTTCACAAGGTCACAAAGCTAGGTAATTATTAAGTATCTGAAGCTTGCTTTGAACTCAAGGTCCTCCTGACTCCAGGGCTGGTGCTCTATCCACCACACCACCTAGCTGCCCCTAAAATAGTCTTGTTGTAAGAGTAAACATAATCACTTCTCCCCCCACAAAAAAAACAAACAAACCTCCAGAGAAATAAAGTGAAAGAAAAAGAAAAAATGTGCCTCAGTCTGTGCTCTGATACCATCAGCTCTGTCAGAGAAGTTACTTCCATATTTTCCCACAGTTGTTACTGATTGTAATTCCCTCCATTCATTCTTCTCCACTACCATTTATTATATTTTCTCTCTCCTTTCACTCTGTGCCTCTTCAAAAGTGTGTTATGGGGCAGCTGAGTGGCACAGCAGACAGAGTACTAGCCCCAAGCCTACATCCCACCCCAGAGACTCAGCAAACACCCAGCCCCTTGGTTCAAGACATGCCACCCAATAGCAACACCTTGCAAAAAGTAAAAAAAGAAAATGTATTATGGCTGACTATCCTCTCCCATGATGTACCCTCTCTTCTATCACCTACATCCCCCTCCCCGTCCCCTTTCTCCCATCCCCTTTCTCTCCTTTTTCTTCTAGATCTCTCTATACCCTATTAAGTATGTATGTTGTTTCCTCTCTGAGCCATTTCTGATGAGAATGAAGGCTCCCTTATCCCCCCTTGCCTTCCCCCTTTCCATCCTATTGAAAAAGTTCTTTCTTGACTCTTTTACATGAAATAAAATTAGTCTATTCTACATCTACTTTCCCTTTCTCCCAGTACATTTCCTTTTCATCCATTGATTCCATTTAAAAAATATACAATATCTTCAAATTTGGCTCCCTCCTGAGCCTCATCTATAAAAGCTCCTTCTAACTGCTCTAATAAATGAGATGGTTCATATGAGTATTATCAGTATTATCTTCCCATGCAGGAATACACACAATTCGTCATCATTAAATCCATCATAATTTACCCTTCTCATCCATCCTCTCTGTTTCATCTGAGACCTGCACTTGAAGATCAAAATTTCTGTTCAGTTCTGACTGTTTCACCCTGCTCTATGGCAATGGGGACCTCAGACTATGACCAAGATGTGAATATGGACAAAATACCAGAGCCATGTCTCAGGGACAGAAGAGAGAACTTGACCATCTCCCCCCACCCTCTTACCTTCTGTGGGCTGAGCACTCTGGAAGCAGCTGCCCAGCAGCTCTATGCTAGGTAGCTCTGTGGGCCTGCTTCTATTTCCTGGGATCTAGGCTGTGCTGAGGACCACAGCTATGCTGATGGCCACAATGCTGAGGACCACATTGGCTCCCACTCACTCAGGCCGAGGTTTCCCTGCTGATCTTCCAAGTTGTGCTTGATGTTCCATGGGTTGGCAGGTCAGGAAACTGCTTTTGCTGCCATGAGCTGGCCCTCTCAGGGACCCAGGTGCCCCATGGGCTATTCCCAGAAACCTGGAGGTCCTTTGGTCCAGCATGGTGATCCCAGCTATGCTGCTGCCCCTTCCAACCCTGTGAAACAGAGCCTTTCCACAATCTTCCAGATTACCTCGGGCTGGAGAATTGCCTCACTGGATCTGTCTCCTATAATATTACACCGATAGTGCTACAACCCCCCCCCCCCCCCCACCAAAGTATCAGGTACATTCTCTCCCACAGTCCCTTTAGCACCCTATGCATGGTACTTAAAATCATCCTTAATTAAAGTATAGATTAAGACAAGATCAATTCTTAATTTCCTTCTGTCCAATCCTTTTAAGTATGCTCCAACCCTCTGCCTCTATTGTAAATAAAAGCTCTAGGAATCCTGTAAAGTAAGGTCACTTCTGATTTAATTATGAATAGAACTTCTACCCTGAAGGTCTCTCTTAAGAACTTTAGAATTGATTATAAGGCATGGGAGACACTAACACAGGACTGCCCAGCATGGGCTGACCTCATCAGAGACAGCATTGAATTCTATGAGAAAGGCAGAATTAAAGTAGCACAAAGGAAATGAGATATATAAATTTAGAGTAAACACTCCAAGTTTTCACCAGGACTATTTGTGCCTGACTTGTGTACAACATTGATCTGATCAGTCACAGTCAGATATACTGTAATTTATCTTAAACATAATGATGTCATTTTGATCTTCTTCCATAAGAAAGGACAAGAATCCAGTATCTTTTAAGTACCCATACCTTCTAAGTACAATTCTTTCAACTATATTCAAACCTTTAACTGTTCTAAGAGAAATACAATTCTCAAGAGTTACAAGTGTTACCTTCCCTTGTAGGATTGTATATAATTTTCTCCCTTTCCCTTTTACCTTTTTATGTATCTCTTGAATCTTGTATTTGAAGATAAAATTCTCTGTTCAGTTCTGGTCTTTTTATCAGGAAATTTTGAAGTTCTCTATTTCAATGAGCATGACATCAATGAAAAACTATGCTTAATTTTTTCAGAGTAGTAAATTCTTGTTTTTAATCCAAAGTCCCTTTGCCTTCTGAAATATCTTATTCCAGGCCCTTGGATCCTTTAATGTTGAAGCTAATAAGGCCTATGGAATTCTGATCGTGCTTCCTTTGTATTTAAATTGCTTCTTTTTGTTACTTATACTTAGATCCCCTTGGTCAAAATATACTCCTTTTATCTGATCTGATAGAAGTACTGTTCTCAAAGGTTTATTGATTGCTTTATTGGATAAGCAGCATTGCCTCCTAGTCACTAAGTACCCTCCCCTCTTCTGACTCATTAGAAATACACTTCTCAAGAGACATGAATCAGACCAAATATTAATCACTTTATACTGGAATTTGGCTGTGATAATACTTGGAGTTTTTAATCCTGGGATCACTTTCTGGAGGTGTTCTGTGTATTCTTTCAAGAACTATTTTCTCTTCTTAAGCTGGTATATTGTGGTAGTTTTCCATGATAATTTCTGGAAAGATATTTTTCAAGCTCTATAATAGGCCTATAACTCACAAATGATCTCTCCTGGATCTATTTTCCAGATCATTTGTTTTTTCCTAAATGATATTTATGTTTTCTTCAATTTTTTTAGCCTTTTGATTTTGTTTCTCATAGAGTAATTTTGATTTTGTGTCTTTTGATTTGTGACTTTTGATTTTGTGTCTTATAGTCATTAGTTTCTACTTGTCCAATTCTAATTTTTAGGGTTTTATTTTCTTCTGTTAACTTTTGTGTTTCCTTTTCCATTTGGTTTATTTTACTTTTTTGCTGAGTTGCATTCCCTTTCCGATTGGTTGAATTTATTTTTTTGAAGTACATTCTTTTTCTATTTGGCTATTTTTACTTTTAAAGTTGTTATTTCTTTGATCAATTTTTCATAATTTTTCTGCATGGCTCTTTTTCTTTTTTCCATTTTTCTTCCTCTCCTCTTTGGTTTTTAAAATCTTTTTCAAAGTTCTTCTATGAGGTTTTGGATTTGAGTCCAATTCATAAACTCCTTTGAGATTTTCCATATAGATAATTCGTCAATGCTTTTTTCTGAGGTGACATTTTTATCATCTCTATCTGAATAGTAGCTTTCTATAGTTAACACTCCTTTTTTTTTTTTGGCTCTTTTGATAGTTGAACTCTGCTCCTGATGTATATGGAGTATGGTCCCAAGCTTTTTGTGCTGGGGTTAGGGGTCTGATCTTTGACTTATTGCTGGGCAAGATATTGCCTATGTAGCCCAGGCATTGTCTAGGCAGAGGTTTGTTTCCTTCTTTATGTCTGGGTTCTGCCTATACAATGGTTTATTCCCATCCTAGTCCTGTCTGTTGCTCCAGTGTTCCCAGGGTTCAGATTTTGTCTAGGGATGGAACCTCCCTGCTGACCTGCTATCTAGCTCGGCTGGGACCTGGGCTGATAATTAGCTGCCAGGACCTGGGCTGCACTATGCCTAGAAGCTCCTGCTAGCTTTTTCACTTTCCCACCTAGCTGGGGTTTACTTCCCTTTTCCCCCCAAAGAGGCAGACCTTCACTGATTTGATCCTCCATACATACAGTTGAAAACTTGTTTCATTCTTTTTTTTTTTTTGTGGGACACTTAATGTCTGTGTAGAGGTTTCATTCAATATGGTATAGGGAAAAGCTCTGGGAGTATGCTAGCTTCATGACCTCATCTTGCCTCTGCCCTGGAAGTCCTCCTCTCTCACTAATAACAAAAGAGCATTGTGTTTGGATTTAGAGGGCATGGGTTCAAACACTGGGTTTGTTATTACATAGGTGACCTTGCTCAATTAACTTAATCTCCCTGAATCTCAGTTCCCCATTTTTAAAATTCAAAAATGGACTACTTAGTCTTCTAAGGTTCATTTTAGCTCTAAATCTCATATGATTCTATGAGACTTAATGAAGTCAACATCTGCCTCCCCTTCCATTAAACCTTGATATCTCTAAGACTTTTTCCTGCATCCTCTTCCCTACCTTTGCTTCATTTGTCATTATTATAAATATGTTCTGTTTATTCAGAATTCTGTCCATAAGGCCTTTTCTCTCTCTTGAACTTCAGTCTTGGCATTGCCAACCACCTTCTAGACATCTCCATCTGGATGTCTTAGGAAACTTAATCAAAATAAATTCACTGTATTTTGCCCCAAATTTATCTGTCCATTTTTTTTGCTTTTTTTCTATTAATGTCATTACTGTCCTTTCAGTCCATTAGGATTGAAACCTCAGAGTCATCTTTGAATCCTCCTTTCCCCTCACCTCTGGTATCTAATTGATTGTCATCTTATCCTTCCTATTTTAATAACATCTCTTGTATCTATCTCCATATACCCACCATCTTGGCCATGGCCCTGGTTTAGGCCCTCATCATCTCTTTTTAAAAAAAAAATTTAAATTTTTTTCTAATTACATGTCAAGATAATTTTCACCATTCATCCTTTTGCAAGTTTTAAAATTTCACATTTTTCTTCCACTTCTTCCCTACCTCCTTCCCATAAGATGATCAATCTGATATAGGTTGTACATGTACTATCGTGTTTAACCTATTTCCATGTTAGTCATGTTGTGAAAGAAGAATTAGAACTAAGGGGAAAAACACCTCAACAACTCTTATTTGTACTGTTGCAATTCTCTCTTCATTGTTCTTCTGATTCCAATCAAGGTTTTCTTCACTACACACAGCTGCCAAGTCACTATTCCTAAAGCACAGCTCTGACCTTGGCACTCACCTACTCAAAAACCTTGTTGTAGCCAAAATAAAATATAAACTCTTGGGTGCAATTAGGTGGTACAGTGGATAGAGCATCAGGCCTGGAGTTAGGAGGACCTGAGTTCAAATTATAAAATTAATAATTGCGACCTTGAGCAAGTCACTCTTAACCACATTGTCTTAAATTAATAAAATTTAAAAAATATAAATTCTTTAACAACTAGCTCCCACCTGTTTTTCCAGACTTATCTCATGTACCCTTTTTTCCAACCTCATTTTCCTCCTGTTTTCTAGGCATATCCATTCCCTCTTTACCTTTATCTTTTAGAATCATCAAAGTTCAACTATGTAAAACTTTTCTTAATGTTCCCCATCAATGGTGTTCTCTTTCTTTTGAAATTATTTTATACTGATTTATCCCCATACTTGCATATTTCAGCCCCAACTCCTTGCCCACAAATGGATATTAGATCCTTGAGATGGTAAGCTATTTCATTTTAATCTTTGTATTTCTATTACCTGACTCAATGTCTTTCGCATTGTTCAATCATTTTTTCATCCATGTCTGAATCTTTTTGAACTCATTTGGGGTTTTCTTGTCAAGATAGTAGTTTGCCATTTTATTTTCCAGTTTATTTTATAGAAGAGGAAACTGAGGCAAACAGGATTAAGTGACTTGCCCAGGGTCATACAGCTAGTAAATAAGTGAGATCAAGTGTGAACTCAGTTCTTCCTAACTCCAAGCCTTGTGCTCTATGCACTGTACATGCAACCAGTAGGAACTTAAAAAAGAAGCTTGCTGATAAGGGATGACTGTCTGAGAAGAGGGGAGGAGGACAGATGCAGGCAGAAATGTATATGACAAAAAAATGAAAGATCTCAACAAAATTTATTTTTTAAAAATGTCTTTGGGGATTGAGTTCAACAGTTATCATGAGAAACAGTGGCAAAATGCTAGACTTGAAGTCAGGAAGAATTAAGTTAACTTCTCTGATCTGCAGCACTAAACTCCCTGGATTGTTGTATTACATAGTAGTTCTACCTTTAAATTAATAGAAATAATACTACTAATAATATCTATTATCTTAAGATTTGCAAAGCACTTTACAACTACTATATCATTGGAGCTTCATAACAACCCAGTTATATAGATTATTAAGTGATTTGTTCAGGATTACTGCTCTTAGATATCAGGAACTGTGTTTTAATTCATCTCTTCCTGACTTCAGGTCATGCCCTCTATACATTGTGCCACTGTACTGCCTCTAAAATAAATTACTTTGTATTTATGTAATATTCTATACATATTAAGAACATATTTTGTATCTTCTTATAAATGTATTTATTTTTTCCCAGATAAAAGGTAAACTCCCTGAAGATAGAGGCACTTTAATTTAGTCTTTGTATCTCTAACACCTAATATAAAATCCAATAAATTGTAGAAACTTAATAAATGCTTGTTAATTGATTGTGTGAATAAATTTTACAGAATACTCTCCTTACACAACCCTGCGAAGAGAGGATTTCTACTATTCTAATTTTTGTAAGTTGGTCCTATAGACTGGAATGGCAAAGGACAGAACAGCCTCCAAAGAACTAAAAATAAATCACACCCATTATCTCAATGGAGAGGCTCAAGGTAGATGGAAGTAGACTGTCACATATAACAATGAGGTATTTCAAAGAACAAGAGCAAAAATGGCTCTAAGAAAAAAGCATTATTGGAATAGAAAATGGACTGATCATATTGCAAGGACAAGTCATGAAAGGGTAGATAGTACATAATATATTTGTGCCATCAGGACAAAATAAGAAAGCCTTCCTCTGTCAAACTTATTGGAAGAAATGGACTAGACTTAGGTGGGATTGGCAGTAATGATTTATACCAATGGAGAGAATATTGATGAATTCCCAGGTCCATCTAAATATCTGAGTGGATGAAGAACCTGAGATAGAGACTGACTTTTTCCATGGTCACACTGCAAGTACATGTGAGAACTGGGGATCTCCTGACCCGAAGTTCATTGCTTTTTCCCCTGTACTATTTTACCACTATTTATGAGAAATGCCTTTCATTTTCATCCCCACCCTAATGATGCTACGGTAAGACTCAGTACATTCCTGCACACTGTCCTTGGAACATTGGGCTTATTTGGCCAGTTCTCCGAGTTACCTGCCACATGCAAATTTATTAGCTCTCAACACAGGCTTAGTTTAAAATATGTTATCCCTGTGTGTGTTATTTTTCTTTCTTTCTTTTTCATCTGAATCTTTGAAGATACCACTAAAAATGCACATAAGCCACTGGAAGAAATGGCTTATTGATTTCTCTCCTTCACACTGAAATAAGGGTTTTTTTTTTAAATCTGCCCTCTTCTTTTATTGGGATTTCAAGTTAAGGATGTGGAGGCATGCTTCCTTCATCATGCCCTTGCTTGTTGGAAAGAGGCAAATATGTAAATTGAAAAGTTTGCTGAAGATGAGTACAGACGTCCATGAATGATCTAGGTGCCCCAGACAGAATCTAATTGAAAGGCTATAATGGATATTACCCAGCAATGAAATGAAGTTTCCATCCTCTAACCAGTTTAATGCTATTGACAAGGCAGTCATGTAGAACTCTGCACAGCTGTTTGTTTGAAAATCTCCAGGATTACAGCCAAAACATTAACAATTCCCTTTTGGGTCAGCCCAGAGTTTCCATTTAAAACATTTTATTGGCTTGAGAAAAAGAAATGGGGTCTGAAATCCTTAAGAGCTTAAAGGTAGGGTGAAAAAATATCACTAGGTACAGAAGCTTTAGGGAAATTTAATGAAAATGAGGGAGGCAAATACCCCAGGCCACTTATCATCCAATCTGTCTCCCCCCCCCAAAAAAAAGGCCAAGGAAGCTATTTAGCCAGAAGTGTTTAGAAAAGAACTGTGTGTCAGTCCATCAATATAACCTTTTCCTACAGCTGCAGAGCAAGCACACTGGAAAGCTTTTGTTCTAGCCCCATTGTAATGGTCTGGGTGGAGGCATTTTTACAACGATGAAAATGACTGAAGAGAAGGAAGGAAAAAAAAATCCATCTGGGCATTGCTAGAGCAATGAAGAAGAATGGAGTATTTTGAAAGGAATTAGTTTTCACTGACCCAGAAAATTGCTCAGTTATTCTTTGTACTAGAGCACATATTATTGTCCTTCATATTTGATGAGCTTATTATTAGGCATCTCATTGTGTCTAAAAATGTGAATGAAGAGACAAATATACTACTGGCAGCTCTTCCCATTACAAGTTGCTTAAGGAGATATCACAAAATTTGTTACAAAGCAAATTTCTGTTAAGTGAATCATGGTTTTCCCTTTAATTTTAATTATAATGGAAGAAATTAGTTCCATTGGAAAGAAATTAAACCCTAGATGTAATAAAATTATACTTTCAAATGCAGTAGACTTTTTAAAATCATGCATTTAAAAGGAAGAACAATTTTCTGATAAACACCAAAGCATGATACCCCAAATATTAACAGTGATAAGGAACTGACTCAAAAAATATAATGACAATAATGCAAATTTCTGTTTTATTACATTACTGAGTCCTATCACTTCTTTCCCTGGAGCAGACAATTAGAAGGAGGAAGAAGGATGGAAATTATGGCCTAAGAAACAATTTGCTCAGAATGAAATTATGCCTGAAGAAGGGGTGGTTAATCCCCTGGAGAGCTTGACCCTCATTTCTAAAGGGATTGGAGAAAGAGGAGGCAGACTCTAAGAGTAACAGATTGTAAGAGGTGGCAGCCCAGGATGTTAAAGGTGAGGTGTAAGGACAATGTTTGGTGCTAAAGTGTGTGGTCCAAGTGAAGAAGTGTACTCCCGCACCCACTATTATCTGGATAAAAGCACAGTCCCTTGGATATTAATCCTTGGGGCAAAACACCAATTGCCCCATTCTAGTGATAATTCTGAATAAAGATCAGTGACTGTTGATGGCATGCTGATCTTCCTTAAAGGATTGTTCCTTGATAAGACAGAAACCTCTAAAGCTTTAACAGTTCATTGAGATCTTCCAAAAATCTCAAAATGCCCCAAATAATTTTGATTTCAACTTTGATTCCTTTTTAGTTGTCACCATTTTGTTCAGTGGTATTGATTTTGTTGACGTTCCATCATTTTTCAGCTGTGTACAACTCTTTGTAACCCCATTTGGGGTTTTCTTGGCAAAGATACTGAAATGATTTTCCATTTTCTTCTCCAACTCATTTTATGGATGAGGAAACTGGGGCAAACAGGATTAAGTGATTTGCCTAGGGTCACACATATTGTAAGTGTCTAAAGCTTTATTTGAACTCAGGTCCTCCTGACTCTGGGCCTGGCATTCTATCTACTGCAACACTTAACTGCCTACTTAATTAAACTCCAGTAGTTCTATTTACTAATAAAAGGGATAACAAGAATAATACTGATGTCTTAAATAATTTTGAAAAAGAGATGGTTGTGCTTAGGCTAGAATTTTAAAATCTCTTTTTAAGTTTGATAGAATAAAGTCAATTAGAAGACCAATTTTACCAATACACACTATCATGTTAACAATGAATAACATAAAATTTTACATTTTTCAGGCAGTTCTTTTAAGCCTATTAGGATGCTGCTTAGTTTTAAATCCATCACTATCACTTCCATATTAAAAAATAAGTGGAACAAAAATTTATTATTAATTGATATAATCAAACCACATAGTTCCACAAGAAATCTTATAAGATTCATCTCATGAAATTTTTCTCCAAGGATATCAAAATGTCATTTTTGACTCAAAGAAAGTGAAATACTTATTATACACTACTGAAAGATACAGACCAATTGTTTAATATTTAAATTAATAGTTGAAGGCTATCCCTGCAAATATTTTGGTTTCCTCTAGGCAAGACATATAGAACATAAAGTTATTAAAGAAAAAAATCTGTGCTTGTGATTGACATCTTGAAATCAAAATTCTATGAGCAAAACAAAATCAAGTGACATCTATGCAATACTAATCTTAATGTATACTTTTGAACCATAAAATACACAATGACAGATTTGGAAACAAAAAAAAATCTATTCCATATTAATGAAACACAGTCTATGACCAGGAGTCAACTATAAAAGGATTATTACTTGATAAATGTTCTCAAAGTACATGAAAAACATGTTTTAAAAATATTGAAATACTTTTAGAACAAATAGACATCACTTTGTCAATTAGAAATTAAGCCTGATAATATGTAAACACCATTGGATTCATCTAATGGAATCAGAAGTGGTTTATCTTTGGATGGAGACTATAAAATGGCTGAGATTCAAGAGTGAAATCAAAAGGCCCTTGTGGCTAGAATTCACATGAACTCTATGATATGTTGCTTAAAAATGTATCAAACAGATGGCTGAGATTTAATTATTGTTTGTGGAAGCAGAAGGGATTGTAAAGGCAATTCTGTTTCAGTTCACTGCTACCCAATTCTTGAATAATCATGTTCATGAACTTGGAAATTTCTTTATCTAATTATAATTTGTTGTCATTGTACCTCTCTTTCTGTCTTGAATTCTCTAACCCTATTCTTCATCCTTGCTTTGATCTCCAATCCCTCCACCCTCAGTTTTTTCATGGTTATCACTCCTGCATTGGCTATATTTTCCCCCTTCCCCATTTTGATCTGTTGGTCAGCCATTTCAACTTTATACATCTACTTCTCTCAAATCCTTTGCCCTCTTTTCCTGATAAAGATTATGCCCCACCAAGTCTCAACCTTAGATTATTCCCACCATCTATTGCCTTCTTCCTACTTTTACGCTTGATAACAGTAATGGAGAAAATCAGAAAATTATTCTGAATGTGTCTACTCCAAATTTATATTACATAATATAAATGGGTTCTCATGTCATCAAGATAATCCTTTTATACTTCCATAATCCCTTGGAATATTGCAATAGCCTGCTGATGGATCTCCTTGTCTCATTTCTATACTCCTGTACATCCTCCATTCAATTATCAAAATGAACTTCTTAAACCCAGGTTTGATCATGTTAGTCCCTACTCAATAAGCTCTGATGATTCCCTATAACTTCTAGGGTCTAATATAAAATCTCTTGTTCCGTATTTAAAGCTCTTCATAACCTGACTCCTTCCTCCCTTTTTATTCTTGTTGTACCTTTCTTCCTTTCATATGATCTAATATTTGTGATATTTTATTGGTGGAAAAGACATCATATGTGGTGGCAAAGAATTGGAAAATGCAGCGATAGCCATAAATTGGAGAATGGCCAAACAAGTTGTAATATTTGATTATGATGGAATATATGGAAACATGGAAAGACTTATATAAAATAATGAAGAGTGTAATGAGCAGAACTTGAAAATGTATATAGTTTTTTAATTTTTAAAAATTTTTTTGAATTTTGCAATATTTTTCCCAAACTCGCTTCCCCAACCCCCATAGAAGGCAGTCTTTACATTGTTTCCATGCTATACAATGATCAAAATTGAATATGTTGAGAGAGAAATCATATCCTTAAGGAAAAAATAAAATATAAGAGATAGAAATTACATAATAAGATATCTTTTTAAAATAGTCTTTGGTCTTTGTTTAAACTCCACAATTTTTTCTTTGAATATAGATGGTATTCTCCATCACAGATACCTTAAAATTTTCAGTGATTATTGCACTGATGAAATGAGCAAGTCCACATCCCCCTGCTGCTGTTAGGGTGTACAATGTTCTTCAGTTTCTGCTCATCTCACTCAGCATTAGTTCATGCAAATCCCTCCAAGCTTCTTTGAATTCCCATCCTTTTGGTTTCTAATAGAACAATAGTGTTCCATAATATACATATACTAAAATTGGTTCAGCCATTCCCCAATTGATGGACATTCACTCAATTTCCAATTCTTTGCTACCACAAACAGGGCTGCTTTGAATATTTTTATACAAGTAATATTTTTACCCTTTTTCATGATCTCTTCAGGATATATACCCAGTAGTGCTATTGAAGGATGAAAGGGTATGCATATTTTTATTGCCCTTTAGGCATAATTCCAAATTACTCTCCAAAAAGGTTGATGAGTTCATAGCCTCACCAATAATACATTAGTGTCCCAGATTTTGCACATCCCTTCCAACATTAATCATTGTCCTTTCTGGTCATATTGGAAAGTCTGAGAGGTGTGAGGTGCTACCTCAGAGATGTTTTAATTTGCATTTTTCTAATCAGTAATGATTTAAAGCAATTTTTCATATAGCTATGGATAGCTTTGATTTCTTCATCTGTAAATTGCCCCTGCATATCTTTTGATCATTTATCAATAAGGGAATGACTTTTTTTTATAAATATGACTCAGTTATATTTCAGAAATGAGTCCTTTGTCAGAAATACTAGTTGGGGGGGGGCAGAGCCAAGATGGTGGCATGAAGGCAACATTTCCTGGGAACTCCTTTCCCCAAAACCTCAAAAAGCCATCAAATTATGACTCTAACCAAAATTTAGAGGGGTAGAACCCACAGAAAGACTGAGTGATACATTTTCCCAGTCCAAGATAACTTAGAAGTTCTGTAGGAAAGGTGTGTCTCATCAGAACCAGGAGTTGGAAAAAGCCCCAGTTGAAGTACAACCCAGGAACAGCTTGAAAGGGTGGAGAGAGAATTCTGCTACACCAGAATAAGTGTGGACTGAGGGAGCACCGGCCGCAGAACCTGCAGTAAGAATTGGGGGAAATCAGCCTGCACCTCCAAAACACAGCCCAAAGATGGTAAAGGGGTCATGGGAGACTGCAAAAATTTCTCTGCTCTCCCTGGGGGCAGGACTCTGCTGTTTGCCAACACTCAGGTTGCAGTTTGGCTTTCCATGCTAAGATAGCCAAGTAGGGCCCCCTCCTTACAGCTCCAGGGAAAAGGGGAGTGCTGTGGTCATCTACATATCAAAGCACAGTCAAAAGGACATAAGAACTTGGAGGAATAAAGATCCCAGTGGGGTGCCCCCCCCAAAAAAAAGCCCCAAAGCCTTTTAAGTGCTGTAAATTAGTCTTGGGCTGAGGAAATGAGTAAACAACAGAAAAAGAAGAATCTGACCATAGAGAATTACTTTAGTCTCATGGAAGATCAAAACACATACTCAGATGATGACAAAATTGAAACTTCCATATCCAAAACCTCCAAGAGAAATAGAAAATAGGCTCAGACTATGGATGAGCTCAAAAAAGATTTTGAAAAGTAATTAAGGGAGGTGGAGGAAAAATTTGAGAGGAGAAATGAGAGCAAGGCAGAAAAATCATGAAAACCAAATCAACAGCTTGGTGAAAGAAATACAAAAAGATACTGAGGAAAATAATACGTTAAAAAAAAACTAGTTTAGGCCTAATGAAAAAAACAAAACAAAAGGCAAATGAGAAGAATGACTTAAAAAGCAGAATTAGTCAGTTGGAAAAGGAGATAAAAAAAGCTCTATGAAGAAAATAACTCCTTCAAATGCAGAATAGAACTAAAGGAAGCTGATGACTTTGCAAGAAATCAGGAAGAAATAAAACTCTTCCAAAAAAGCCAAAAATTAAAAGAAAATGTGAAATATCTCTGGAAAAAAAATGGACCTTGAAAACAAATCCAGAAGAAATAATTTAAAAAGTATCAGACTATCTGAAAGTCACAACCAGGAAAAAAAAGCCTAGAATTCATTTTTCAATAAATAATATAGCAAAATTGCCCTGAGATCTAGAAGCAGAGGATAAAATAGAAATTGAGGGAATTCACCAGTCACCTCCTGAAAGAGATCTCAAAAGAAAAACTTCCAGTAATATTATAGCCAAATTCCAAAACTCCCAAATCAAAGAGAAAATTCTAAAAGCTGCCAGAAATAAACAATTCAACTACCAAGGCTCCATAGTCAGGATTACACAGATCTGGCAGCATCTACATTAAGGGCTCATAGGGATTGAAATATGATATTCCGGAAGGCAAAAGATGTTAGTTTACAACTGAGAATCAACTACCCAGCAGAACTGAACATCCTCTTTCAGGGGGAAAAGTGGACTTTCAATGAAACAGGGTACTTTCCAACTTTCCTATTAAAGCAACCAGAGCTGAACAGGCAGTTTGATCTCCAAGTACAAGACTCTAGTCAACCATAGAGGGGGTGGATGAGAAGGACCAACTATGAGGAACTTAATGATATTTAACTGTTTGTATTCTTGCATGGGAAGAAGATATTGATAATGCATATGAACTTTCTCATTTATAAGAGCTGTTAGAAGGAGCATATATAAAGATGGAGTCAATGGGTGACAAAGGAAAGTACTGGGAGGAAGGGAAAGGAGACAAACACGAAGCTAAGAAATTTCACAAGGGAAAGGAGATAAAAAAGAAGCTAAGAAATTTCACATAAGTGTCAAGAAAAAGCTTTTTCAGTGGAGTGGAATGGGAGAAGGCAAGGGGGGTAATGAGTAAGCTTTCATTCTCTTCAGAAATAGCTCAGAAAGGAAATAACATACATACTTAATAGGGTATAGAAATCTATCTTTCCCTAGAGAAAAATGAGAAGAAAGGGATGGGATAAAGGAGAATGGGGGGATGGAAGGGGGGAATAGGTGATAGAAGAGAGGGAAGATTGTGGGAGAGGGTACTCAGATGCAACACATTTTGGACAGGGACAGGATGAAAGGAGAGAGAGAACAGAATAAATGAGAGTGGGGAGGAAGAGTGGAGGGAAATGCAGCTAGTAATAGGGGGGAAAAATATTGAAGCAACTTCTCTGTTAGACTTATGATAAAGAAAGCAACTCACCCCAGAGACAGAACCATTGGAACCTGAACACAGACTCAAGTACATTTTTTCTCTCACTATTCTTGAGGTTTCTCATCTTCTTGGTGGGGGAGGAGGGGATTATGTTTACTTCTTATAACAAAATTATTGTAATAATATAAAATATATTTAGAGGAAAAAAGAAAAATTTACCAAAAGATGAATGTTGAAAATTATCTTTCCCTGTAAATGAAAAAATAAAATAACATTAAAAAAAAGAAATACTAGTTGTAAAATTTTTTTCTCAATTTACTACATTTCTTTTGATCTTGGTTACAGTGGTTTTGTTAGTGCAAAAGCTTTTTAATTTAATATAATCAAAATTATCTATTTTGTTTTTAAAGATGTTTTCTACCTCTTCCTCAGAAAAAAGCTGTTTCTCTTTCCATAGATCTGACAGGTAGACTATTCCTTGATCTCTTAGTATGCTTATAATATTGTCTTTTATGTCTAAATCCTGTACCCATTTTGATCTTTTCTTGGTATGGGGTGTGAGATGTTGATCTAATCCAAGTTTCTGCCATACTAACTTCCAATTTTCCTAACAGTTTTTATCGAAGAGAGAGTTTTTAATCACAGAAGCTGAACTCTTTGGGTTTATCAAACAGCTGATTACTATAATAAATTCCTGCTATCTCTTTTGTACCTAGTCTATTCCACTGATCCACCACTCTATTTCTTAGCCAATAGCAGACAGCTTTGATGACTGATGCTTTAAAATATAATTTTAGATCTGGTAGGGCTAAGTCCCTTTCTTTTGCACTTTTTTTTCATTAAATCCTCGGAAATTCTTGACTTTTTATTTCTCCATATGAATTTACTTACAATTTTTTCTAACTCATTAAAATAATATTTTGGAATTTTGATTGGTAGGGCACTAAATAAGTAGTTTAATTTAGGTAAATTGTCATTTTTATTATATAAGCTCCGCCTGTCCATGAACAGTTGATATTTGCCCAGTTTTTAAAATCTGATTTTATTTGTGAGAAAAATGTTTTGTAGTTGTTTTCATAGAATTTCTGAGTCTGCCTTGGCAGGTAGACTCCCAGCTATTTTATATTGTCTAAAGTTACTTTCAATCTTTTGCTGCTGTACCTTGCTAGTTATATCTATATCATCTATATCTATATCTCTATCTATCTCTATCTCTATCCATATCTATAAATTCTGAGGATTTATGAGAGTTTAATATCCTGCTACTTTGCTAAAGTTGCTAATTCCTTATTGTAGTTTTTAGATGATCTTTTAGGATTCTCTAGGTATACCATCATGTCATCTGCAAAGAGTGAGAATTTTGGTTCTTCTTTCCCAGTTCTAATCCCTTCAATTTCTTTTTCTCCTCTTATTGGTGAAGCTAACATTTCTAACACAATATTGAATAGTACTGGTGATAATGGGCATCCTTGTTTCACCCCCGATCTTATTGGGAATGCCTCTAGCCTCTCTCTATTGAATATAATGCTTGTTGTTGGTTTCAGATAGATATTGCTAATCATTCTAAGGAACAATCCATTTATTCCTATGCTCTCTAGTGTTCTTAGTAAGAATGGGTGCTGTATTTTGTCAAATGCTTTTTCAGAATCCATTGATATAATCATATAATTTCTGATTGTTATTAATATAGTTAATTAATCTAACAGTTTCCCTAATACTGAACCAACTGGGCATTCCTGGGATAAATCCTGCTTGGTTATAGTGTGTTATCCTGGTGATAACTTGCTGTAATCCCTTTGCAAAGATTTTATTTAAGATTTTTGCAACTTTATTCATTAGAGAGATAGGTCTATGATTTTCTTTCTCTGTTTTGTCTCTTCCTGGTTTCAGTATCAGCACCATGTTGGTGTCATAGAAAGAGTTAGAGGCAGAGTTCTGTACTCATCTATTGTGTCAAAGAGTTTATATAGAATTGGAACCAATTTTTCCTTAAATGTTTGATAGAATTCATCTGGCCCTGGAAATTCTGTGAATCCATCTGTCCCTGGAGATATTTTCTTTGGGAGTTCAATAATGACTTGTTGAATTTCTTTTTTCTAAGATAGGGATATTTAAGTATTTAATTTCCTCTTCATTTAACCCAAACAACTTATATTTTTGTAAATATTCATCCATTTCACTTAGATTATCCATTTTATTAGCCTACAGTTGGGTAAAATAATTCTGCATTATTACTTTAATTTCCTCCTCATTAGTAGTGAGTTCACTTTTTTCATTTATGATAGTTAATTTGGTTTTCTACTTTCTTTTTTTAATCAAATTTTTAAACAAATTTTATTTTTTTAAAACAAACTTGATTTTATTTATTAGTTTTAATAATTTTCTTGCTTTCAATTTTATTAATTTTTCCTTTAATTTTTAGAATTTCTAATTTGGTATTTAATTGAAAGTTTTTAATTTGTTCTTTCTCTAATTCTTTTTTTTTGGAAGGCAAATGGGGTTAAGTGGCTTGCCCAAGGCCACACAGCTAGATAATTATTAAGTGTCTGAGACTGGATTTGAACCCAGGTACTCCTGACTCCAAGGCTGGTGCTTTATCCACTACGCCACCTAGCTGCCCCTCTCTAATTCTTAATTGCATGTTTAGTTCATTAATTTCCTCTTTCTCCAATTTATTTATATAAACTTTTAAAGATAAAATATATCCCCTGACAACTGCCTTGGCTGTATCCCATGATTGTCATTATCTAGGTTGAAATCATTAATTCTTTCCATAATTTGTTGTTTGATTCACTCATTCTTTAAAATGAGGTTATTTAGTTTCCAATTAGTTTTAGGTCTATCTCTCCATGGCCCATGCATGTGACTTTTAGTGCATTATGAACTGAGGATATATTCACTATTTCTGCCTTTCTGCATTTGATTATAAAGTGTTTATGCCCCAGTATATGGTCAGTTTTTGTGCAAATGCCATGTACTACAGAAAAAAAAAAGTTTATTTCTTTCTATCCCCATTCAGCTTTCTCCAAAGGTCTATCATGTCTATGTTTTCTAACATTCTATTTACCTCTTTAACTTCTTTCTTGTTTATTTTATGGTTAGACTTATCTAAATCTGAAAGTGGGAGGTTGAGGTCTCCCACCAGTAGAGTTTTGCTGTCTATGTCTTTCTGTAACTCATTCAAATTTCTCTAAGAATTTGGATGCTATACCACTTGGTGCATACATATTTAGTTTTGAAATTGCTTCATTGTTTATGGTAGCTTTTAGGAGGATATAGTTTCTTTCCTTATCTCTTTTAATGAGTTCTATTTTTGCAGCTGCTTTGTCTGAGATAAGGATTGCTATCACTGCTTTTTTTCACTTCAGCTGAAGCAAAATATATTTTGTTCCAACCTTTTACCTTTATTCTGTATGTATCTCTCTGATCCAAATTAGTTTCTTGTAAGCAGCATATTGTAGGATTCTGGTTTTTAATCCATATTTGCTTACATTTTATGGGAGAGTTCATCCCATTCTCATTCAAAGTTATAATTATTAACTCTTAATTGCCCTCCATACTATCTTCCCTCTGTCTATATTTTTCTCCTTTTTTTCATTTTTTTCCATATTCCCCAGTATTTTGTTTCTGAAAATCACCACCTTCTGTGTGTGTTTGCCCCCTTGTATCCAAACCTCTTCCCCTTTCTTTCCCCTTTCTCTTTGCCCCTTCTTCTCTGTAAGTTCCTCTTTTCTTCCCCCCCTTTCCCCTTTTAATTCTTTAAAGGTAAGATAAGTTTCTCAGCTTAACTCAGTGTGTGTGTGTGTGTGTGTGTGTGTGTGTGTGTTAACTTGAGGCCTAATCTGATGAGAGTAAGATTCAGGAAGTTCTCACCTCCTCCTTTCTTCCCCTCTTTTGTAATAGGTACTTTGTACCTCTTTATATAATATGATTTATCCCATTCAATCTCCTCCATCCTCCTGTCTCTTTACTGTCCCCCCCTTTTAAAGGAGATACGGTTTTTAAATAACTCTATCAGAATCACAGATAAGTCATGAGTGTCCCTCACTTCTGTCTAAATATATTTTCTTGAATAGGTTTACAATTCTCAAGAGTTATGAGAATCCTTCTCCCAGGTGGAGATATAGACAGTTTCATCTTTTTGGATAGCAGTTTTTTTTCTTTACCTTTTTTTTAACCTTTTCATGTATTTCTTGACTCTACTATTTGTTGTACAAATTTTCTATTTAGCTCTGGTCTTTTCATAAGGAAAAGTTTGAAGTCTCCTATTTCATTAATATGTCCATATTTTCCCCTGGAAGAGAAGGCACAGTTTTGCTGGATAGTGGATTCTTGACTATATTCTAAGCTCCCTTGCTCTTTGGAATATTGTATTCCAGGTCCTTTGATCCCTTAATCTTGATGCAGCCAGGTCCTGTGCAATCCTTACTGTGACTCCTTGGTATCTAGATTCTTTCTGGCTGCTTGCAGAATTTTCTCTTTTATCTGATATTTCTGGAATTTGGCCACAATATTCCTTGGTGTTTTCATTTTAGGATCCCTTTCCAGAGGGGATCAATGTATTTTTTTCAAAAACTATCTTTCCCTATGGTTCCATCACTAAATCCTGTAATATTGAGTCCAGGCTTTTTTTCCCCCTCTATTCAATGTTTTCAGGAAGCCCAATGATTCTTAAGTTGTCTCTTGGATCTATTCTCAAGGTCAATGGTTTTACTGAAGAGGTATTTTATAGTTTCTTCTATTTTTTGATTTTTTGGTTTTGTTTAACAGATTCTTGTTGTCTCATTAAGTCATTAGTTTCCACAAATTCCATTTTTTTTAAGAGAGAATTTTCTTCATTTACCTTTTGCAACTCCTTTTCCAATTGGTCAATACTATTTTTGAAGAATTTCCATTTGCCCAATTGTAATTTTGAGAGAATTATTTTCTTTTTGTCCAATTGTATTTTCCAAGGATTTGTTTTCTTGTTGCAAGTTGTTAATTTTCTTTTGCAAGGTGTTCATTTTCTCTTGAGTTGCTTTTCCCAATTTTTCCAATTGATTTTTAAACTCCTTCCTGATTTTCTTCTAGGAAGTCTTTCTGGGCCGGAGACCAATTCATATTCTTCTCAGAAGTTATAGTTCTCTCTGGGTTAGGAACTTTGTTTTCCAAGTAGTTTTTTATGGACCCCCCCCATCAGTGGCCTTTCTTCATTTTCCTAGTATCTTGTGTTAGGAGAGGGGCTGGCTCACAGAGGTTTGGTTTTGAGGTCTCTAGAGGCTTTGCTCATTGGATTTAGTAACTCCAAATTGGTTGGCCAGCAGGGTGTACTGGGTGCTTTTTCTGGAGTATCTGTGGTCTGGAGGGGGTGGGTGGTGCTGCTGGATACTGTTATCTTCAATCAATATGGGCTGCGCCCTGGGGCAAGAATGTTAATCTTCCAATTCAGCTGAGGGAGCTCTGATGTGAACACCTGAGCCTGTGGGGTGGGGGGCGGTGACTGTGTGTGTTCTGGGAAGAGGGCTCCCCTGAAAGTTTGGAGCTCATGGTCCAAATGAAGCAGATTGATATCCAGGCACACTCTGCAACTCTATGTCCTGGATTCATCCTCCATCCCTGCTGGGACACCCTAGACTGTGGCCAAAGACTCTGCATCTAAGGCTGGGCCTCTGACTTCACCCCACTCCTGCCTCTGCACTGGCTCTCTGCTCTCTGCCTCTGGCTCCCCCACATGCCCCCACACTCCCCTGAGACAGACCTTATTGGTAGACATTCTTCTCCTAGCTTCTTTTTCTGGGTTTTGTTGATTGAATTTGCATTAAGAGGTGTTTTTCATAGTATTTTTGAGAGGAACCAGTAGACCTTAGCATAGTGCCTGGCTTCTCTCCACCATCTTGGCTGGAAGTCGTGTTGTTTCAGCAATATCATTAGAAAATCAAGTGTGAATGACTAAGTTATTTTGAATAAAATCAACTACAAAGGACTTATTAAGGAAGATGCTATCTATCATCCAGAGAAAGAACTGATAAATTGAAGAATATGAATATAGTTTTGCATTTTATACATACATACATGCATATACATACATAAATACACATATACAAGTAATTATATGCATATATACATGCAATTCATATATGTATGCAATTATACATGAACATATATACATATACTCACATATATAATTTGTGTCAAATGGTGGCCTTTTGTAGTATAGCGTGGGAAGGAGAGAATTGAAAATTTCAAATGTAGCAAGAAGAAGAAGAAGCACGAATTCTTTTTACACCTAATGACCATAAGACATTTCCATCTGGCTTACAATTCAAACCTTTTACATATGTCTGAACAGGGACATAGTTTTTATATTACCCCCTCATGAGAGAAGGCATTGAAAGTCATTGAGAGAAGGGATTAGTTTTTTTTTTTCCTTTGTTGGTTTTCTTTGCAACTGCAGCACTTACCACAACTTTCTAGGTCATAGTAGGTGCTTAATAATACTTGTTGACTCAACCAGACATTATGGAAGGTTTCTTTAAGGATCCCTAACATAGTAAGTGATGCAGATAATAATAAAAAAAACTGCGTAATATCTCATTGCAAACTGCAAAATTTTGAGACTTACTAAATATATATCAAGACATCCTGAGAAACCCTAATGGCACTCTAATTCTTCTATACTCAAATATAAATACCTATGTTTGGCCTTGAAAATCCTTCCAAACTTGTCCTCATTCTATTTTTCCAGTCTTATTATGCATGACTCTCCACCACTCAATCTGTGGCCAAGTCAAACAGCCCTTATGGCTTATCCTCACACCTTTTTTTTTTTGCAAGGTAAATGGGGTTAAGTGGCTTGGCCAAGACCACACAGCTAAGTAATTATTAAGCAGCTGAGGTCAGATTTGAACTCAGGTACTCCTGACTCCAGGGCCAGTGCTCTATCCACTGCACCAACTAGCCCCCCCTACCTTTTAAAGTCCTTTTTAAGTTCTTTGAAGATTTTTGTTTTTGTGTGTGCTTGGGACCATTTGATGTTTTTCACTGAAAAAGGAGTAGCTTTTAGTTTTACCTCCATTATCTTCATCTGAATATGAATCCAAATCTTCTCTATCCCCATAGTAGCTATCTGTAGTTGGGTTCTTTCCCCTTTGCTTGCTCATTTTTAATTTACTTTTATTTGTTTTATTTTTCTTTTTTAGTTTTTTATTTTTCTTCATATAGTCCTGATGTATGGGTAACAATGCCCCAAGCCTCAGGACCTTGTTACTGTTATTTTCTAATGTCATTCTGGGGACTCAATCTTGGCCTCTCCTCTCTCTTAAGCCATAGCTAAAGCCTGGGGCCATGCTGTCCCCCAAATGATCTTATGCTCTGCAATCCCTCCCATGACTGAAAACTATAGCTGTCCTCTCTTCCCGCAGCCAACATGATCTCCATCCCTCTGCTACTGCTCACCAAGGCTGTGCTAGCTCCTTCTCCCCCATAGCAGAAGTCCAACCTGGATTGTGTGGTGCTTGGACTCCCTAAAATATGGAAGGTCCTTCAGTCTTCTCCTACTCCCACCCAGATGCCTCTAGTGCTTCTTGGTCTTGTTTCTTCAGCATTAAATATATATGTATATATATATGTATATATATATATATATATATATATATATATATAATTCATGTATGGAATGGACTTCCTCCTTGAGTTCCTTTATGATTAAGATCAAACACTATCTACTACATGAGAACTTTCTTGCTCCCCACCTAGCTGTTACTGCTTCCCTCCTTCCAGTAGCTCCTTATGTATTTTGAATATGCTTATTTGCATGTTGCTTCCCCCTATTGAATATAAACACCTTGAGGATAGGAAATATTTTACTTTTTAATTTTTATCCCCAACACCCAGCACAGTTTTTGGCAAAAGGTAGCATTTTGTTGGGGGGGGGGGAGGTGATGGGGAACAATTTGGATTAAGTGATTTGCCCAGAGTCTCACAGTATCTGAGACTGGGTTTGAACTCAGATCCTCTTGACTTCAGGACCAATATGGTAGATTCTAAATAGAGTGATTAGAATTATTGATTAATTACTGGTTGATAAATTAATAGATGACATTATACTCCATACTAAAGATACAGAAACCAAAATAGCCTTGAGACTTTTACAAGTGTAGAATATGGACAAAATGGACAAAATAGACAAAACTGCTACCCACAATTATCAAAATAAAATACTGATAAAAAAATTAAGAAAAAGTTTGTAAAATAGATGTCACCTTACGAAATACTCAGCATTTCAAAGATACATGAAATAAAAAGCTTTCAAAATAGAGAATCCCTGAAGAAAGAAGTCATCCCCTTATGGGAATAGGAAAAAGTCCGTTTTATCCCTTTTGTTCTGCCTGTAACTGGAAATTGCCTTAAAAATATTCAATGAGGGAGCATTTAGGTAATGCAATGGATAGATCACCAACGCTGGAATTAAGAGTACCTGAGTTCAAATCTATTGTCAGACACTTAATAATTACCTAGCTGTGTGGCCTTGGGCAAGCCACTTAACCCCATTGCCTTGCAAAAAACCCTAAAAAACAAATATTCAACAAGACTCTGGAAGGTAAGCTTTCATCTCAAGACTTTCATTCAATTACAAAAAAATGGGTTTTAAAATTTTTTTATTTCTCTGTACAGTTATTCAAAGGATACTAAATTATAAAGAATAATAGGACAACAACTTGTCCCAAGAATGTTTCTGAGTTTCATCATAAAAGGTACAAAGAAGTGAGCTGAGTCATCTTCATTAATAATTCCTGTCTCCACATCATCATCACCATCTATACCATCATTGCATTATCATTTGTCCCCATTCCCAATCCATTCAAAGCAGTTTCTTTCTTGTATCAAGAAACCCTGGAATATGATTATCATTTCAAATATTTTTGGATGGATATAGAATAGATGTAAAGAAAGTTGACAATTTGAAGAAATTTTGTAGATGTCCATATACATATTCATATATGTTTGTTAATATGTGTATATTTTTGTGTATATATGTGTATGTGTGTGATTGTGTGTGTATTTGTATGGAGAGAGAGATAGATACAGACAGAGAGAGACAGAGACAGAAAGACAGAGACATACACACCACACAGTTTATTTGGTATCATCTTTTCAAGTTGTCAATTTCCTTTACATACTTATCTATCTATCTCTATATCTGATTTAGATATATGTAATGTATTAGAGTATAATGTCAAATGCATTATGAGTGAGACTATAACCAAGTGAAGCCTCCCTCATAGTTTTGATGACCTTCTCTTTTCCCCAAGGCCATGTCAGGAGGAGTTGCTTTCCACTTCCCCAAGGTCAGCTGGTAACAAAGATTATACAGCACTGTGCTGATTGACCTCATATATGGAAAGATTCAGAATTATCTCTCTGATAGGGTAAAACCGGATCTGAATAATTATGCAAATAAGGCTTGAAATACTTTACTTCAATTCATAAGGTACTCTCAGAAAGATTGAACCCAGCTATCTAGCCAATAGGGAGCAGGCCAAGGGAATGAGATTGCATTAGGGACTAGGATAAAAGGGAGCTGGCAAGCCTTCATACTTTGCTCTCCTCCTAGAGCTGTAACTCATGTTATGGAGGCTGTACCCTCTTCTGGAAGAGTAAATAAATTCCTTTTGTTCTGTGGTCCAGGTCTTCTGATTATTCTATTTAAGGAGAATCAATGCTGTAACACCGATTCTGATCCCACATAATTACATGTTGTATGATGTTGATGTAGATATAGATATATATCCATATGCATGTGTATATGTATGTGTATGTTTATGTATATCTATCTACATGCATATATATATATATATATATACACACACATATATATATGTTAACATCAGATAAAAAGGACAACATGTGTTTGTGAAACAAAAGAAGTCCATATCCAAAGACCTCTTTGCTTGTGGTTCCTCTCCTGTCAGTAAGGGACAGACAAAAGGACTATGTTGTTGTTCATCTAATCCAGGATGACATTTCTTATGTACTTTATTAGAACTTGGATATTTTGCTTATCTCATTATGTTATTATGAGATGTAAGTGAGATTATATTTGTGAAAATTATATCAGAGTTCTTATCTCACATATGACTTTTATTAGAGAAAATAAGGTGGGCAGAGCTTTCTAATTGCTCATAATTTTGTAGGCACATGTTTGGGGGGGATGGGGAAGGTGGCATTAAACTGGCCCCAAAACACCTGACAGACTCATTTACAGTCAACACAAATAGGCAGTTACATAGTTGGGATTCCAGCCCAGTTTCTGTAATTCCAACTCTAGGGCATCATGCACTGTACCCTGACTGACTTACATGCTACTTTTTCAGTTTAAAAAGTGCTTTTCTCCCTCAATCTTATGAAGGAAAGTAATGGATTTCTCTGGGGTGGCTAGGTGGTGCAGTGGATAGAGCACCAGCCCTGGAGTCAGGAGTACCTGAGTTCAAATCTGACCTCAGACACCTAATGGCCCTGGGCAAGCCACTTAACCCTTGCAAAAGCCTTGCAAAAACCTAAAAAAACCAAAGTAATGGATTTCTCTGGTGGGAACAAATTCCTTATATTTATTATTCACTAGTACCACAATCAAAAGTTCTGTTTCTGTCTGTCTTTCTGGTTATTTATTTTAAATAAATAACTTTTTCATTCATTCAACAAATACGAAAGAACAGAAAGAACACTGAATTGGAAAGAACAGTAAACTAAAAGGTAAGAATTCCAGACCTACCTCCAATTTTCTGTGAGGCCTTTGATAAATCATTTCACCCATTTGAGGCAGTTAGGAAGTGCAATAGAATTAGATCTAGTGTCAGAAAAACCAGGGCTCAAATACAGCCTCTCATGCTTCATATGTGTGTGTGTGTGTGTGTTTGTGTGTGTGTGTGTGCCTGAGCAAGTCATTTAACTGTTTTTGCCTCAGTTTCCTCAACTGTAAAATGAAGATAATGTGCTTAATTCAGATTGCTGTTGTTTCTCCTTTGTTGGATCAGTGACATCAGGAAGGGATGATGTCTTGCTTTGCAAGTAAATTGGATTTGAGTGAGGGGGTGCTGTGCTTAGTCACCAGCCTCACTTTCTCCTCCAAAGCCATTTGGATCCAGTGGCCAGATGTGTATCCAAGACTGGAGATGGTCCTGGATGCAGTGAGGCACTTTGGCTTTTTAAGCTGAGGTCTTTCCTAGGTCTCAGTTTGTCTGAGACAATGTTTATTCAGTGATTAAGGCTATGTAAGAACTGAGGCCATAATAGGTCTCTTTTACTTACTCCAACAAAAATAAATAAATGAATCTAGGAGGGGGATAATCTCAGGGTTTCTTGTCTGAACAAAAACAATTGCTATCTATACTTTCTCTCAGCCTCCAAAACCCAAAACAACAAGCAAGTGAAACTTGCCATCCTGACCCTTATCAGGCCACAGGATGAAGATGACTGGTGACTTTGGACAGTAAGATCTCCCTCACATTCAATTTGCTTGAATGTCATTGCATCACCTCCTTGATGTCATAGTTTTCTTCAAGAACAAGGGACAAACATCATTATTGACCAATGACAGCCAGAGTATTTGGATTTAGTGGCAGTCAAATAGTGCAAAATGAATCCCAAAGTGTTTTTTTTTTTAAATCAAAGCCTGGTTTTCAAGAGCTCTAATTCAAGAAATCTTAAAGGAAACTACATTTGGACAGAAGAGTAAATTGCCCTAGTTTTTTTTAAATGATAGAATAAATAAGTGGGGAACAGAAAAGAAATATGATCCCAAACCCCAAGATAAACCTTTTTGATAAACTTTTTTGATATAAACCTTTTTGCAAGGTTTAAGTGATAAAAATTTATATTTCTTTGGACAGACACCCATATGTAAAGGTATGATTCCCCATGTGGACAAAAAGAAGGAAAAGAAGGAAGGAAGTAATGAAAGAGGGAAGGAAGGAAGGAAGGAAAGGAGGAAGAAAAAAGGAAGGAAGGAAAGAAGGAAGGAAGGTAGGAAGGCAGTCAGACAGGCAAGGTTGTTTAAGGGTCATATTTGATCATTTTTATAAATCATCTGGTACATAATAAGTGTTTAATAAATGCTTATTTCCTTCCTAAGGGTCAGTTTACTCCTCAGTAAAGTGGAAAAGTTGTGCTAACTGCTCTCTTTAAAGATTTTTACATCTCTAAAATCCTATGATGACAAATTTAAAAAAAAATTTTTCATTTTCTGTCCCTCCTACCTCTTTCCCACATTGGGTTTGTGTGTGTGTTGGGGGTGGGGAAAGGGTAAAACCCTTGAAACAGAAATGCATAGTTAAGTAAAACAAATTCCTACTTTGACCACTTCCAAAAAAAATCTTGATCCGCACCAAGTCCATCATTTCTCCATTCAGAGTTGGATAGCATGTTTCATGTTTCATCTCTAACCCTAAAATATTAATTGAATAGCTAAAGCATTCCAGGCACTGCTCTGGTATGTACTCTTTGGCAGCCAACTTTGGCCCAGAACGACTTCACATAAATGTTTCTCTTTCTTAGATTCCTATTAAACTTTCATCCATGTCCTTGGAATCTCTGGATGGGCTTTAGTTCCTGCCCCAAAACCTGAGTGAGCAAAAGAGTTACACCCCTTTGATTCTTAACCAGTATGACCAGAAATTCTAAATATGATCAAATAAATTCTAATCCCAAGTTCACCAGTTCAAGGTCATTTTTTTTGAACTTGACATTGAGACTTATGGAAAGTAAAAGCTAAGAAGAGATTTTATCCTGAGAAACTGTGATAAAGTAGGAATAGATGTTTGTGGGTCATCCCCTAGAATGGATTACCTTCCAGTAACATTACACTTCAATATGCCAGGAATCTTGTGAACCTCTGATGCAAGTTAGTAATAATTGAACTAATAGAAGAGAGATTAATGAGAGATGAATGGCATAATGGTAAGTTTTGAACTCCCATGGCTGCCTAGATACTATTTCTTTCCACTGTCTTCTAAGGGGATTGGCACAAAGCCTCTTAATTTCCCACTATTTGATGGGACATTCAGGACTAGCACTGCTTCCATGGGTCTTTGAGAAATAGAAGTCTTTACCTATTGACTGATAACTGCTTACTGATGACTTTTTAATTACTTTGAGATTGTATACTTCTCCATTTGTATATACACAGACAGACAGACAGACAGACAGACAGACAGACAGATAGATAGATAGATAGATAGCTGTGCATCTGAGAAATGCAAAATTTTCTGGCTACCTATATCCTTATTTCATGTGACTAATGTAGGGTCTGATAGAGATTTGGTAAGAGTTTTTGACCTCTTTATATTATCCCTCTTTCATTAGAAACCCAGGGAGGAGTAGATGTGAATCTATTTGGATTTTCCTTAAGCAAGAGAAACATACTATAATCATAAATCTCTAATCTAATTAACACATAACTAGGTGGCAAAGTGGATGGAGCTCTGGATCTGGAGTCAGGAGAACCAGAGTTTAAATCCAGAATCAAACAGAACTGGCACACCACTCCAGTCAATATCTTTGCCAAGAAAACCATGAAGGGGATCAGGAAGATTCCAACAAGACTGAAACAACCTGGGGGCAGCTAGGTGGTGCAGTGGATAGAACACTGGCCCTGGAGTCAAGAGGACCTGAGTTCAAATTTGATCTCAGACACTTAATATTTATCTAGTTGTGTGACCTTGGTTAAGTCACTTAACCCCATGGCCTTAAATAAATAAAATTTAAAAATTAAAAATTAAAAAAAAACACTGAGATAACCTAACAACAATTACATAACTAACAAAATAACTTACAAATAAACCTATAAATAAATTAAAAAACCCTATAAATAAAATATTAATAAAAATCATAATTTTTACATGTAGACTTCACATAGATTAAACCTTTGAGGCAAAGAAAATTCTGGAAAGGGTAAAGTTCATGAGGGATGAGGTTTGTGGAATCTCAGGGAACACTGACTAATATAGGACCTTATGATAATTCTACTTCCTGGGATCACCTGCTTTATTTAAAACAAGCTCTCCTTACAAATGGAGTTACTTACACTAAAATTTCTCAAAGTAGTGAGACCTTCCAAAAGAAGAAAAATAGAAGGGGGAAAAAAAGATACATGGTTTTGGAATCAGAAAATCCTTCTTTTTACCATTGGCTACTACTTTGGACAAGTACCTCCCTCTCTCTGGACCTAGTTCTTCATCTGTTATAAGTAAAGGTGGGAAGGGAGGTTGTATTAGAAGATGTCTGAGGTCTTTTACAGCTTGAAATCCTATGACACAAAGATGAGAATAAGATTTCTGCCCTTGATACAATCCTCATAGAATTTTTTGTTGCCTACCATATACAAGGCATCATTTGCTAGATGCTGGGAATGGGAGTGGGAATTATAAAAATAAAACTAAAAAACAAGCCTATACTCACAGAAATTATGCTCTACCTATACTCTATTGAAGGGATACAACATGTCAGCAGATAATCATAAACAGGATAATGTGATGAAAGAGAAAGTACTCCTAATCAGCAGGATTGGAACATACTTCCCAGAGGAAGAAGCTTGCATTCTAGGAGATCAGAAGATATAATAATCAATAATCTATGATTTCATTGTATTGGTCCTCTTTCCACTAATGTAGATCACAATACTTTCATATTTTGATATGATGATATTTGTGTCTTGCTAGAGTTGAGGGTGGGGGTGAGGAATCACTTGGGGCAAACCTTTTGTTGATAGGCATCTCTGAATTTAGCTGTTCTGGTACTTAGATGACAGACTTACAGATTATTGCCATGGAGTTCTCCTTCAAAGTTTCTCCAGTCCTATTGCTCCAGTCATTGATTGCTCTTTGCTGCTATGACTTTGGGGAATACAGTATGACTTGACCACAGTGTTTTCTTGGTAACAAGGCAACACTCAGAAATGGACAAATAGATCCTGATCCAAAATTCACCAATTTGATGACATTTTTTTTAACTTGACATTGAGACTTATGGAAGGAGAAATAAGGAAGCCATTTTATTATAAGAGACATGTGGAAATGAGGGTAGAAGTTGAGATATTTGAGGGCAATCCACATCCTATACTCCCAACATGCCAAGACTCTTAGGGACTGCTGATATAGAACCATAGAAATTGGAAGATGGGAACAGAGATTAATGATAAATAAATGATGTGTTTGGCGAGTTTTGTGAGGCATCAATCTGAGTACATCTTTAGAATATTTATAAACACATTAAATAAAATTGATAAATTCTCTTGTTAACAATGCCTTCTAGAGAAATGTCTATTTATCTCCATCTCTTCATTCTTCTGTCTAAATCAATTTCTCTGCAAGCTCCCTCCAAAAGCTCTTTTATTCATATATTGACTCCAGACTCAGTGTAAAGGAAATAAAAAAATGAACAAGCAAACAACAATACAACAAAATAGAAATGAGCCTTTCATATGAACAGGATGGAGGATGCGAATACTGGGACACTGCAAGTATTAAAGTACAGGGATACTTAATGGTACAAAATTGCAGAGGAGTATTTAAAGACTAAAGCAACAAGAAGGAACAAAGGGGCAGTTTAGGGATGGGGAGTTCTTGGAATGGATGAAAGATTGTTTGTCCTTCATTCTGGAAGAGGACTATGGTATCACGGATATGATGCCATGCCATGCAAATGAATTAGATATGAGTGCAAGAGGGCTGTGCAAAGTCACCAACCTCAGTTTCTCATCTGAAACCATTTGGGTCCAGATCAGGATGACCTGGCAGGCAGTCCAGTAATTCCAAGGTCAATTCAGACTGGTGAGTGATTCACTAGAGTGATTTGGGGTTGCTCCAGAATTTACCCAGAGGGAAAATCCAGAGACTTTTGCATATGAGCAAGACTTTGGTTCATGGTTCCCTTTGGTGATTGGTGAGCTCAGATCTTCCTCTAGAAATGGGAGTTCTACCAAAGCTATAACAGGATCAAAGTCATTTTCACATGTGGAATCTTGGGGTCAGAAGTAACCTCATCAGCCATTTAGTCCAAACATGATGCTTGATACTTTACCATGAATCCCCCTAAAATATCCTCAGTAAGTGGCCACCCCAGTTTTAGAATAAAGACTTGCCAGTGGGAGGGAATTCTTTCATTCATGCTCTCCTTTCAAGAAGGTTAACAGCTTACTTCGAGGACTTCTATGTCCAAAAAGAGCTCTAGCTCACTTATTTCATATGTCCAAGGCTTGAGAGACAGTGTGGCATGGTGAACTGCAAGGGCAGCTATCAGAAAATCTAAGTTCAGGTCCTTCCTCTGACACATATTACTTGTATAATGGAGAGCACAGTCAACTGAACCTCTTGGTTCTTCCAGCAGCTCTCAAGGATCAGAAGTTACCAAGGAAATGTTTTGCTGGAGAGAATTTTTCTGCTGGCAAATCCTTTTATGGATGAAATCATAGAGCAACAGCCTCAATATAAACATAGATTTAGAAGTCATCTTAGAAGTTTTCTAGTTCAGATATCATTTATTGACCACCCAAGGAAGAAGCTGGTCGAGTAACAGTACAATGTGTCAGTTAAAAATGTGTTTTTTACATTTTAAAATAAAATTTTTAGATTAGTAAATTGAGACCCAGAGAAGTTAATCAATTCCTGTCAGGTCACATAAATAGAAAGCTTAAGAACTGGGATTCAAATTCAGATATTCTGCCCCCAAATTCTACTATTCTACATTGACTCTCCACCCACCCCTCCATGTATAGTTTTAGAATTTTTTGGTATATATTTAGTAATATGGTGGGCAAAAAAGTAATAGGCATTGCTTTTATACTGGAGGTAAGCTGATCCGGACTGTGAGCTATGCCTGTATGGCAAATGTTTATTCTTTATCAGAATCCATTCAAAATACTCAACTATGGACCATTCCCTTGTATTGAAAGCAAAGGTGCTACTGAAAACTTAAGAATAACAGAGCTACTGGGGAATATTCTTTTTTTTAATTTATTTTTTCCAGTTACATGCAAAGCTAGTTTTCTACATTTATCGTTTTGCAAGTATTTGAGTTCCACATTTTTTCTACCCTCCTCCCTTCCCTTTCATGGCAGTGAACAGTCTGATATACCTTGTACATGTTCAATCAAGTTTACTATATTTCTATTAATTATGTTGTGAAAGAGACATTAGAACCAAGGGTGAAAACCATGAGAAAGAAAGAAAAAAAATCAAGCAAAAAACTTAAAGTGAACAATATACTTTGTTTCGTATTTGTACACCATAGTTTTTTCCCTCTGGATGCAGTTGGTACAACTACCAAGAGGAGTTGCATCCATCATAGTTGATCATTTCATAATGTTGCTGTCAATGTGTATAATGTCTCTTGGTTCTCTTCACTTCACTAAGCATCAGTTCATTCAAGGCTTTCCAGGCTTTTCTAAAGTCCAGTCATTTATGATTTCTTACAGAACAATAGTAGTCCCCTCACATCCATATAGTATAACTTGTTCAGTCACTCCATCATGGAATATTCTTATTTTTAGCACAATAATTTGTATATTTCAGATTTTTATTATACAGTTTTATATTAGTCTGAAATTGCGTGAAATCATTAAGAATCTTTATACTCTTATCTTAGGTTCATAGGCTTTCAATTTGTTCATATTTTCCTATTTCCTGAATGAAGAAATAAGTATATATCTAACACTAAAGCATGAGCAGCAGGAAAGAATGGTCACTAAATTTGTGAATTACCCTCTGTGCACACTTCTTTGTTTTGATTATAGGTCATTTGTGACCATTAAATATCAAACCATGATTTCATAGGTGTGTTTCAATCTCAAATTGGCATTTTTCACAGGGGAACAGAGTGCAGTTAATATTTTCCTATGGAAACACCTGTATAGAAGGCATGAGGTCAAACTTCAACAATCAGTCCCAGGAATTAAGTCACAAAGGAGATAGAAGTAATAGGTTTGATGATTGTTCCCTGCTTAGGTATCAGTTAATGTTTCCCATGATCTGGAACATTTTAATACGTAGGGAAATCAACACATGAGTCTTTCCTAAATGTCTACTAATTTTAAAAGACATTTAAAAGTGTCAATGCCTTTAGAAAGAAACCCATTACCAATGCAAATGAAAGTTGTTTGCCTGGGTAATAAGGACAATAAACAAAACAAGGAAACTCTTGGATGTTCTGGGACTATTTTAGTGGGGACTAAGTAGAAAGAGAGAAGTCTCAAAATGACAGTTCTCTGTAGAGCAGAGTCTGTTTACCCTGCTTATCTGAAGTTAGAGCCAACAACCTTTAATGGGTTTGAAGGTTTCTATGAATTAACCCAGGTTAAAAACAATCCTAGCACCCCTAACCAGAAAGGGGGATCTCAGGAACAAACCAGAGAAACACGAACTGCAAACTTAATTGGGATTATTGGATTTTTCTTTCTTTTTTTAAAAAAAAATTACATTTTGTGGTTTGTTGTTGTTTGCTATTTATTCTTGAAGAGGATGAAGAGGATCATGATATCAGGAATGTGGTGGCATGACAAGCAAATGAACTGGATTTAAATGAGAGTGGACTGTGCAAAGTAACTAGCCTCACTTTCTCCTCTGGAGCCATCTGGGACCAGTGCTAAGATATAGATCCCAATGATGATTGGATATGACCCTGGTTGCAGTGGGAGACCTCCAATCCAAAAACAATTCAACAAAAATATCAGATATGGAGAAAACATTCATTAATCCCCTACCTCTTTGACTTTGGAGGGGAGGAGTAGAGTGGGTGGGCAAAGACTGGAACATTTTTCCTTATTAGTTCTCTAGAAACTTCCTTGACTTTTTAATCTTTTAATTTACATTGTTATAGTCACTGTGTATATTGTTCTCTTGATTCTACTTATTCTGCTCTTTATCTGTTCAGAAAAATATCATTTTTCTCTGGTATTGCCAGGTCAAACCTGATTCAATTGAGTCTGATTAATGATTTAGAGACTTAGTTTTGTGATGAGATGAGAAACTCAACCAGAGAGGAGAATGGAGAATATTCCTGGAGGAAAAGTATAAGCAAAATAAATCTTTTTTTAGTAGACAATGAAAAAGCTTGTCTTGCTATTAACACACACACACATCTACCTATATGTAGTCTCATTTTATATCATGAAATAACTTTACTAAATGATCTTCCCTAATGTCTTGGGCAGTCATTAGGCACATCATTGTATATAAGTGTAAGAAGTAGGTTAATACCAGACCACAGAGGGCCTTGAATGGCATGTCCAAAAGTCTGGACTTTTCTTTGTCATTAGACGTCAAGTTCAAATTCAAGGTTTCTGAGTAAGGAATAACAAGTTCAAATAGACATTTTGGAAAGACTAATTTATCCTGGTGCAGCGACAGAGAGAAAACAAGGAGATTATTCAGAAGGTATTGAAGATCTATTGAGCACCCTAGTTGGGAAGATACCCCAACTGTTGAATTCTGGTGAAAATCTTTCTAATTACCCTGGACTCATGCCACCTAGAAGTGGTCTTTTTTTTTCTTTTTAAACTTGTTCTGCTTGACCCTGAAGAGCAAAGCTAGGAGTAATGAGTGTGACTCACAGAGAGACAGTTTTAGGCTCAATATAAGGAAGAATTTCCCATTACTTATATTTTGGGATTGGGTTGGAGCTGGTTATTTGGGTTTTCCACAATTGATTGTCAAATTTTCAGTGTGAACATTTACACCTTGGGCAAATGAACCAGGGCTTGATTTATTGTTTTATTGATTGTTTGGACTTAAGAAAATGATGGAAAGAACTTTTTTGAATTTCTATTTATTTTATTTTGAATGTGTGACTAAAACAAGTCTTTCTATTTTATAGAACAATAAAAAGATGATTGCATATGAAACCACAAATCTACTATGTACAACTTGTTATTCCTTTCAAATATACAACAAAATTATATAAATTTCCTTTCCTTCCACTTTTTTCTTGTCTTTCTCCCATCCCACCTCAGAGATAGTTACTCTTAGACATAAAGATATACGTGTATATATATACATATATATATGCATGTTTACATATATTTGTAAATATGTAAAATTATTCTAAGTATACTTCTATTTATCAGTTCTTTCTTTGGATTCAGATAGTCTTTATTCATATTCCTTTATAATTAATTTGAGTATTTATAATAGACAAAATACCTTATTCCATCAAAAAGCTTATTTTCTCAGTTATTTTAAAAACAATATTGCTGTTACTGTATATAGCATCCTTTTAGTTCTGCTCACTGGCTAAAATGGTGGGGGAAATGTTAATAATGTGAATATACTTAAAAGTATGTATGCCACATAAATTTTTTTTCAGAAAACTGATTGTTAAATATTTACCAGCATGTCCCTGCTTAAACTAATTGGAAAGTAGCATTGGTAGTTTTAAGAAAATAATGAATTACTCATAACTTTTCAGTCATGTCCTACTCTTCAAGACATCCATTTAGGATTTTCTTAGCAAAGATACTACAGTGGTTTGCCATTTCCATCTTCAGCTCACTTTGTAAATGAGGAATTGAGGTAAACTGAGTTAAGTGATTTGCCCAGCTAGTAAAATGAATGAGGCCAGATTTGAATCAGGAAGAGGTCTTATCCTCCTGATTCCAAGTCCTTCAAAGACATGGAAAATACTATCCATATCCAGAGAAAGAACTATGGAGTTTAAATGCAGATCAAAAGCTTACTATCTTCAGTTTTTAAAAGTTGACTTATGTATTATTTTTTCCCATTTTGATTTGATTCTTCTTTCACTACATGTTTAAAATGGATATATGTTTAACATTGTTATACATATATAAAACCTCTATTAGATTGCTTTCTGTCAGAGGGAGGGAAGGAGAGAGGAAAAATGTGAAACTCAAAAGCTTACAAAAAATGATTGTTGAAAACTATCATTGCATGTAGTGGGAAAAATAAAATATAAAAAAAAGAAATGATGAGCAGTATGCTCTCAAGCATATCTGGATTACTTACATGAACTGAAACAAAGTAGAATGAGAAGAACCAGGAGAACACTGTTTACAGTAATAACAGTATTGTAAGACAATCAACAGTGAAAGATTTAGCTATTGTCAGCAGTACAATGATCTAAGACAATTTTGAAGGACTTAATCAGAAAAAAAATGCTATCTGCTTTCAGTGAAAGAACTGATAGATGAAGATCAAAGCATATTTTTTTAAAAGTTTTTTATTCTTTTAGGATTATTTTTGTCTATGCTTTTTTTTTTAGGTTTTTTGCAAGGCAATGGGGTTAAGTGGCTTGCCCGAGGCCACACAGTTAGGCAATTATTAAGTATCTGAGGCTGGATTTGAACTCAGGCATTCCTGACTCTAGGGCTGGTGTTCTATCCACTGTGCCCCCTAGCCACCCCTGTGCTTTCTTTTGTAATGACTTTTGCGTGACTAATATGATGGCATATATTTATATATAATCTCTATAAAATTGCTTGTCTTCTCAAGAAGGGGAGAGGAGGAAGGAGGGAGGGAATTTGGAATTCAACATTAAAAAAAGTTAATGTTAAAATTCTATTTATGTGTAATGGGGGAAATAAAATATAATTTTTTTTTAAAACTGCCACCAGCTCTTCTCCAATCCACCCAGGTTACCCCCCCCCCCCAAATCCTTAAAAAGTAATGCCTTGCTTTTGTCTTCTTCACTCTAAGGACCATCAGCCCTGCTTCTAGTCCAACCTGCCACAGTTTTTACCCCAGAGAACAATTATGCCAGAGGAAGGATCAACCATCCCTACCAACTGCCAACTGACAGCCTCTTAAATGGAAATAAGTCAGTCTAACCAAAGCACAAAGATCCCTAAAGGATGAATAGGAAGTAGCATGTGCCAGAAGAGTCAAACCACTGCCACATCTTAACCTTAAGTTTTAATAATTATTACCTTATTATGTAGTTTAAGATCTGATATTGCCAAATCTCCTTTCCTTATACTTTTTTCATTATTTCCTTTTATCTTCATGACTTTTTGTATTTACAAAAATATAAAATTTTGTTATTTTTCTAATTCATGAAAACAATTTTTAGCAATTTGAAATGGCATTGATGTATAAATTAGTTTGTGTATATCTAATTTTATTTGTAAAAAAAGTTTGTTTTTTTTAACAATTTTTAAAATTTAGTTCTTGGGTTTATTTTAGCAGGTATAGTCCCAGGAATTTAATTTTATCTAGAGCTATTTTAAGTGGGATAGTTTTTACTTTCTTGCAGAGTTTTGCTTGTGATAGGAATGTTAATGATTTATGTGAATTTACTTTATATCATCCCCACCTTTTTTAAGACCCGGGAACTAGTCTAATGGACCCTGAACTCAAGAGCCCCCAAAATTTTGGTTTTATTTTAGCAGGTATACTCCCAGGAATTTAATTTTATCTAGAGCTATTTTAAGTGGGGTAGTTTTTACTTTCTTGCAGTTTTGCTTGTGATATATAGGAATGTTAATGATTTATGTGAATTTACTTTATATCATCCCCACCTTTTTTAAGACCTGGGAACCAGTCTAATGGACCCTGAACTCAAGAGCCCTAAAAATTTCACTGCTTCTCAGACCACCAGCTCTACTTGCTGACTACTCCCTACAGTCAACATAGAGAGTAGCAATCCTTGAACAGAAGGGGTTCGTCTTTTTCATCAACATCAATGGCAAACATTGACCACTAGTTACCAATGTGTAAATATACTCAATGCCTTGAAAATGCCACTCAGATCACCAGTTTTGCTTCTATCTAGGTTCCATAGCCATCATAATGATCAATAACTCCCATGGAGTTTTTTTTTTTTTTTAGATTTTTGCAAGGAAATGGGGTTAAGTGGCTTGCCCAAGGCCACATGGCTAGGTAATTATTAAGTGTCTAAGACCGGATTTGAACCCAGGTACTCCTGACTCCAGGGCCGGTGCTTTATCCACTGTGCCACCTAGCCGCCCCCCTCCCATGGAGTTTTGACCTGGCAACTTCCTTTGCTTGTACTGTGCAAACTTGGCCTCCTTAGTAACCATAGCTGCTAAAGTCCCAAGAAGGGACCATGGTCTTTGAAATTATAAAATGGTTCAAAGTCAGAACTATATATTATTTTATCAATGAAAAACACATTTAAAAAGATGTGTTACCAACTTTTCTGTTGCTGTCCTCCAAGTATTTTGTTTGGTACCCTTAAACATGATTTGCAATTGAAAACTTTTATATGTATTGAATCTCCTTAAGTGAGAATGTGAGCTCCTTAAGAAATAGAATTGTCTTGTTTCTCTATTTGTATCTGCTGAACAAGGCATGGTAACTGGCACATAGGAAGTATTTAAGAAATACTTTTTCATTGTGTGTAGTATAATCTAATGTCACCATATTATAACACTAGTTAATGGAATGCTGCAGTGGAGCATAGTCAACACCCCCAATGGGTAGACTTTGGGATATCGTGCCTCTCTCCTAGTAATTTAAGACTCTTCACTTCCTTGGGATTGATTCATTTATTCAACCTATTCTTACACTAGATGGTCTATTTCCAGAAAAAGACTATGTGTTTATATACAGACTCTCTAAAGGGGTAGCCCTGTTGAGGAAAAATATATTTCCCCTACTCACCACTTCTGTCCTTGAGTCCCCTCCATATGTTTTTGATCTTTATAAGCTACTACTATAATAGTAACATTTATATCTTGAACATAACTATTTATCTAATAAGGAAAAATAATATTATAAATACTAATATATTAAAACAGATGCATAATAATAATAATAATAATAAAATACAAATGTAAACCTGGATCACTCTTTTTTACTAATATTTTAGATAGCTGTAGTGAAGAAGGGGCACATACATAGGAACCTAGCAGGTCAATACATGAGAGGGGATAATTCGGGTGCTTAGGACAATTTACAGTTCTAGACTATTTTATAATTCAATGTTACTCATCCATTTAGGGACATCAACCAACACAAAACTACTATACTGTTTGGCTCCTGATCTTCATTACATTTCTCTACCAGACCATAGTCTTTATAATCTTTCAATTAACCATTGCCCTTAAAAGGTCATTTAGAAATATTAGCTCTTAGTATATAGACAGCTAGGTGATTCAATGGATAGAGTGACAGATCTGGAGTCAGGAAGAACTGAGTTCAAACCTGGCTTTAATTGTATGACTTTGAGTCAAATCACTTAACCTCATTTACTTCAGTTTTCTCATCTGTAAAATGAGCTGAAGAAGGAAATGGTAAACCACTTTGCCAAGAAAACCCCAAAAGGGGTCTTGAGATGTCTTCAGACACAACTGAAATGACTCAATAATAAAGATAATATAAGTAGCCATTCTCTTTCACGTAGAGAAGTGCCAAGCTCATCAAACTGGCTCTCTATCTGGTCTGTGCAGACTAACTTGGAAAGTTATTCACACAACTAGATATTATACTCACCAAAAAGAACTACAATTGAGGTTTCTTCTTTAAAACAATCTACCAAGATAGCAGAAACAATTGAAAAATCCTCTCTTTTTCCATTCATAAGTCAAAAATGGCAACCAAAAGAGTTAAGTTTTTACTTAAAAAACAAACAAAAATTAAAACAATCTTTCTTCAACTCCAGGTGACCCTGAAGAGCTCTTGGCCAGTGAATAACTGTCACTGAAACTCTTGGCCAATGAAATCAGTTTTCTTTGGCCAGTCAAAAATCACTCAACTAAAGCAATTTTTTAGAAGAATTCTTCTGTAATGCCCCAGTTCCAACAAAGCAATTTGCAGTCCCTTTGCTGTGTCTTTACTTCTCTTCAGCTTTTCTCACTGCCTCGCAGTTCTGAGATCCCAGGGCAGGAACAGGTACAAATGTGCTCAGATTGCACAAAAAATTGTTCTCAAATCAATTTGAGGCAAATTATGTTGAGGGGAGGATAAAGACCTAGGAGATACTGTCTTTCATTTCTTTTTTTTTTTTGATACTGACTTACATTGATGGAGAACACATGATACCATGAGGTCATTACTGGAAGATTGTTATTGGGTAAGAGAATAGGGATTGATAAGGACAGAAGATAGTTGGGAGTATAAAACATTCCCCCAGTACTTATTCTTCCTGCCTAAGTGTTAAACTCAGGTGATTACTCCTGGTGATGGAGTACACATGCTTTCAGCATCCTTTACATTTTCATACCATTAGATGGAACCCTGATTGCCCTACCTGGACCTGGTCTCATCATTTAATCATTGCTATTTTCCTGTTGGCTTAGAATTTCGCAGTCTATTCTGTCAGTTCAACCCTTGATTATTTTCTTTTTCAAAACTGCCGTTTTTCACCTAGGATTGTTTCCGTTTTCATTCCACTTGAAAACTTGAACTCAAAGCTTCCACTCTCTGACTACAACCCATCTAAGTTCTCTTTCTCCCACTCCCTTACATGTACTGAACTTGCTATTTGTTTTACCTATAACCTATGGTTCCTTCTTATTAACTAGTTCATCATCCTTATTGTATTCATTTGCTTCATTACCTATTTTTTTGTTTTTGTTTTTTTAGGGTTTTTTTTTTTTTTTTTGCAAGGCAATGGGTTAAGTGGCTTGCCCAAGGCCACACAGCTAGATAATTATTAAGTGTCTGAGACCAGATTTGAAATCAGCTACTCCTGACTCCAGGGCCTATGCTCTATCCACTGAGCCACCTAGCTGCCCCGCTTCATTACCTATTAAAGATGTTAAAGCCAGTTTTTTTTTAATACTAGCAACCTAGAATCCCACACTTCCTTGACTGTGAGCCATTGTAAATTATTCTAAGCCTCAAAGGGTGATAAATTCCTGATTCTTTCTGAAAATGCTGTTTCTCTCTGGTGGAAAGTATAACATTGGTATTGGATCCATTATAAATTGATGTTAATTAGCTTGCTCAAATGGACAATGATTACTACTTGGTAATTAGTAATATGTTGAAGCTAGCTCTTGTAGACTAGTTAGAGTCAATTGTTACACTTTCCATGTGAGTGTTTATGTGGAGAAAAATAGAAAATGTTACAAATCAAGTTTTCATTTAATGTTTTTGTTAATTTCTAGACTTAAGAAAATGGTGGAGATAATATGTTTTACAAATTAAGTTAGAAGTGTTTCATGTGTACATTCACCCCCTCCCCCAAAAAGGGGTTATTAAATATTATCCAGCATACTAAGGTTGGTAACCCTGTTTATACATTTCTTCTTGACATCTTACCCAAAATTCATGTTCCAAACTTTTTCTAAGCTCCTCCCACCCTCATCATCCCTTCCTCTTCCATGAACTCAGAGAGCCCTGTGTATTTCTCTCTTATCACACTGGTCTTAAATTGTCATTTAATATAGTTTTGCCTTAACTGCTTTACTAGGGCACCATAATGATATCATTCTGGTCCTCTTTGAAAATGAAGGATAACAACAAACCAATGAGGCTGTAAATTCCTTGAGAGTAGATCCTAGATTTGGGCTATTCTTCTGCCCCCAGGGTATCATGTAGCATCTCTCTTGTTGTAGAAGCTCAACTCATATCTTGATTGGTTTGGTTGATTGTTGCCCTTTTCTCCCAAAGAAGAATAAATGATATCCACTATGCTAGAATCAAATTACAGTTTGTCCAAACTGTGGCTAATCAGCCAATATAAGCTCGGAATGCTCTACTATGGTTCAGGAACAAATAGTTCATGTGAACATTTGGAATGGATTCTCTGAATTTGCACATCTCACATTTCTTTTGAGCTAAATGCATTAAAAATGAAAGAATCTAAATATTTATTGAAAAATGAATGCATGCATAGTTTGATGTAAGGAGTATTCTGAAATGAGATGATGGCATTGGGAATATAAAATAAGTTATTTATTAAGAAATACTCTACAGAAATCATTGAATGATTAAATATTTATTATACAGAAGGACATTTTCTGGAAAAATTGGGTGCACTCTTACCTATATCTCTGCCTTTTCTTTTTCCAGACATAAGTTATAGTTTTTTCCTTGACCTATACCTTTAAAGTCAGGTTTCAAATCTAGAATAAAATTAAAGATTGGACTCTGAATCCCCAAAGAAAATGGTTTGTACCGTAAAGACTAATGGAGCTTTCAGTAGCCCTGAGGTAGAATTCCATCCAGTGTGACTCCTTGGACTGAATCATGCCCCTTAAATCTCTCCTGCACAAGCCTTTGTGACACAGACAAAATAAGCTTAGCAGCTAACACTGATGTAGATATATTGTGTTGCCAGAAGAAAACATCAGCAAATAAGGATAAGTCTAATCTACTAAGTAATAGAAGCCCTTGACTGGTCCCTGCCTCTCCTCACAGCACACTATTTACCCTTCATTAGATGTCACATATTTTCTTCATCTATTTTGACACCTGTTTATTTTTGACCAGAAAGCAACTAATGACTGCCTTTCTTTTGAGTCTAGTCACTTTCTCCAGGATATGTAACATAGAGGACTTCTCTGTCTTACCTAGAAAGTCACCTTTTTCACCTGCCTGATTGTTTATAGCTAATATCTTTTTCAGTGGTCTCATTCCCCATTAGATCCATATATTTAGGGGCTAATGTGATTTGTTTGCCCAGACATTTTTAAAAATGTTTTTGGCTAGAATACTTTATAGAGTTAGATTTAAAAAATAACAAAATTTGTTTAAAAGAACAAAATACTTTGAATCTCAAGGAAAATAATATTTTTAATTATTATTAACATTATATTTATATATTATAATGTATTAATTACATATAATTATATAGAACATATAAGCATATATAATATTTTCTTACAATATGATATATTATAATAATATTAAATAAATATAATAAATAATATCAAACTCTATTACTATAAATCATAAATTATAAATATTATTTAATATTTCCTGTAGTACACTAAGAGAAGTGATGACCTCAATGACTTTACATAAACATGAGAAGGCTTGTGTAAAATAATGAACAGTAAATGAAGTCCTTTTTTGTGCAATTGTTGTTTCTGAGATGTAAATGTTCATACTGAAAAAATAATAGATTTTTGTAATCTGGTTAGAGCTGAGTCCAGCAAATCCCTGGATAGAGGTAATCATAAAAAATAAATTTTCCCATTTTGATAACATGGGATTGAAAATCTTCTACAAGATTACATGGCCAAAAGGATAAAAAGTAAGATGGGAATTAATCTTTGCATCAATTATCTCTGGAAAGGTCTTTTCTCTAAAGTAGTGAGGAAAGTAACACAATCACATACAAACAAAATAAAATTCTCAAAAATGTGTTCAAAAGATAAGAAGGAGTTCTCAAAAGAATTTTAAACCATAAACAGTCATATGAAAGATAACTCCAAAGATTATTACCAATATTAAGAAACAAGAAAATCCAAAAAACTCTGAGGTCTTTTATCATACCCAGCAAGTTAGAAAACAAAATATAGGAATAATCAACATTGAAAGGTTTATTTAAAGACAGAAACACCAATATCCTGTTGTTGGTGCTATGAATTAGTTTAATAGTTCTGGAAGGCAATTTGGAATTCTACTGAGAAAGTGAATAAAATATTTATAGCCAGAGATCCCATTTTGAAGCATGTGCTCCATGAAGCCAATGTCAAAAAGAAAGGTCTCATATACAGCAGAATATTTATAGCTTAACTTTTTGTAATAGCAAAGCACTAGAAGCAAAGTAGATGCCCACCCATAGGGGAATGGCTAAACAAGTTGTTCAATACCAATGTAATGTAAAACTGATTCACTATAAAAAATGATGAATATGATGAATGCAGAGGATAGTATAATTGATCAGGCATGAGTTAGGTTGATCACATGGTTCATGTTAAAGATTAGAATGGAATGAGCCATTTGTAGATCACCTGACACTTTAAAAAAATGAAGTTACTTTGCTATAGCAGGAAAAGAATATTCTGGGAGGTTCCCACATTGATTAAGTTGGACATAATTGTCCAAGTTGGTCTACTAGTCATAAGTCTGAAGGAGAAGAATTTAACTCTTTGTCTTTTTTTTATATACTTAGGCCAGCAGGAAATTACATTAGTTGAGGCCTAAGCTTTAATCCTTTGTTTTTAAAATAGTTTCTAAAGATTTTAAGGAAAAATTAACCTCCCCTGAGTGAGAGAGAGCCTTAAGCCTGTATGGTAGAAACCTGGGAAATAATACTCCCTACCATACAAGGGAGAAATTTTATGAACAGAAGCCTGAGCATTAACAAGAAAACAACATATGTGAAAACTGCATTAATGTAAATGGAAACAATAACAACAAAAACAACTCAAATTGTATGACAGGGTTTTATGATAACAAAGCTTGACCCCAAAAGGCAAGGTATCAGAATAAAACTTTTATTCTTTGGAAGGGATAGTTATAGAATGCTAAGTGAAATCCTGAATTGGGTGAAGTATTGGATAAACATGCTGACCTGTGCATTTTCTTTTTTTTTATTCTGGCTGAAAGGATTGTTTCTGGGAGTAGGGATATATATGTTTGTGTGTGTGTGTGTGTGTGTGTGTGTGTGTGTAGTGGATGCAGGTAATATAAAAACAAAAGCTATCAACAGCATTTTTTAAAAAGAAAAAACTAGATAATGTCCTTGGAAAATTCCTTCCTTTGAGATATGTGACTTTGAGGACTATGTGGTAAATTTTGAGGCTATGTCCTCCCTATGAACATCATTAGCTAAGGAACAGGGTAGAGGAGAAACTCCTAGATTGAGATGGTAAAGAAGCAAATTCATTTCTAATTTATATACTATTTAATGAATCTTAATTTGTTTTTAAAAAAAACCTCATCACAACAGTAGAACTAAAATTTTATGTATTATTATTGAATATATACTATATGTATATTTTATTTTTCAATTTTTTTCTATTTATTATTTTATTTTTTCCAGATACATGTAAAAACAATTTTTTATTTTAACATTTTATTTTTTTCCAATTATATACAATAGTAATATGTACCCATCATTTTTTGCAAGTCTCTGAATTCTACAATTTTTCCCCCACCTCCCTTCCCTCCCCCAACCACAGAAAGCTGTCTGACAGTCTCTACATTGTTTCCATGACATGCACTAATGTAAATTGAATGTTATAAGAGTAAACATAAGAATAAACATAATAGAGAGAGAGAAAAGAAAAAAAAAATATACTTATTCTGTGTTCAGATTTCAATGGCTCTGTCTCTGGGGTGAGTTGCTTTCCCTATCACAAGTCCACCAGAGAAGTTGCTTCAATATTTTTCCCTCAGTTGCTATTACTAGCTGTACCTCTACTCTACTCTATTTCTCCTCACTCTCATTTATTCTATTTTCTCTCTACTTTCATCCTGGCCCTGTCCAAAAGTGAGTATCCTCTCCCTCGACCTCCCCTCTCTTCTATCACTTATTCCCTCCCCCCATTCCCCCTCATCCTGTAGCTTTCCTCCCATCCTTCTCCAGGGCAAGACAGATTTCCTCACCCTATTAAGTGTCATTTCCTCCCTGAGCCATTTCCAATGAGAATGCAAACTCACTCATTCTCCCTTGCCTTCCCCACCTCCTCTCTGTTGAAAAAGCTTTTTTTTTTTATTCATGTGAAATCTCTCAGCTTCTTCTTCATCTCCTTTTTCTATCTCCCAGTACTTTCCCCCATCACCCATTGACTCTATCCCTTTACCACATCATACCATTATATTTTGCTCCTTCCTATGTCCTGTCTATATATATGCTCCTTCTAAAAGCTCTTATAAATGAGAAAGTTCATATGAGTTATCCATATCTTCTTCCCATGCAGGAATACAAACAATTCAACATCATCAAGTTCCTCATAGTTAGTTCCTCTCTTCCATTCCTCAATGGTTCACCAGAGTCCTGTACTTGGAGATCAAACTTTCTGTTCAGCTCTGGTTGTTTCAATAGGAAAGTTTGAAAGTCCCCTGTTCCATTGAAAATCCATCTTTTCCCCTGAAAGAGGATGTTCAGTTTTGCTGGGTAGTTGATTCTTGGTTGTAAACCAAGATTTTTTGCCTTCTAGAATATTATGTTCCAATCCCTTCAAGTCCTTAATGTAGATGCTGCCAGATCCTGTGTAATCCTGACTTTGGAGCCTCAGTAGTTGAATTGTATGTCTCTGGTAGCTTTTAGAATTTTCTCTTTGATTTGAGACTTTTGGAATTCGGCTATAATATTCCTGGAAGTTTTTCTTTTAGGATCTCTTTCAGGGGGTGACTGGTGAATTCTCTCGATTTCTATTTTACCCTCTGCTTCTAGGATCTCAGGACAATTTTGCTGTTATTATTTCTTGAAAAATGAAGTTTAGGCTCTTCTCCTGGTCATGGCTTTCAGATAGCCCAATAAAATGATTTCTTCTCGATCTGTTTTCAAGGTCAGTTGTTTTTCCAATGAGATATTTCACATTTTCTTCTAATTTTTGGCTTTTTTTGGAAGAGTTTCATTTCTTCCTGCTTTCTTTCAAAGTCATCAGCTTCCTTTAGTTCCATTTTGAATTTGAAGGAGTTATTTTCTTCAGAGAGCTCTTTTATCTCCTTTACCAGCTGGCCAATTCTGCTTTTTGTTTTGCTTTTTCCATTAGGCTAAACTGGTTTTTAACATATTTTCTTCAGTATTTTTTTTTGTATTTCTTTCACCAAGCTTTTGATTTGGTTTTCATGATTTTTCTGCATTGCTCTCATTTCTCCTCCCAATTTCTCCTCCATCTCCCTTAATTGCTTTTCAAAGTCTTTTTTTGAGTTCATCCACAGTCTGAACCCATTTTCTATTTCTCTTGGAGGTTTTGGATACAAAAGCTTTGGTTTTGTCATCATCTGAGTATGTGTTTTGATCTTCCATGGGACTAAAGTAATTCTCTATGGTCAGATCCTTCTTTTTCTGTTGTTTATTCATTTCCTCAATCTAAGACTAATTTACAGCACTTCCAAGGCTTTGGGGTTGTTTTTTGGGGGGGGACACCCCACTGGGACCTTTATTCCTCCAAGGTCTTATGCTCTCTAGCCTGTGCTTTGATATGTAGATGACCACAGCACTGCCCTCTGCCCTGAGGCTATAAGTTGAGATCCAGCTGGAATCCCAAACTGCAACCTGGGTCTGAGTGTAGGCAAACAGCAGAGTCCTATCCCAGGGAGAGCAGAGAAATCTCTGCAGACTTCCCTTACGGTCTCTGGAGATGCAGGCTTCTTTCTCCTGATTATTGTTGCAGGTTCTGTGGCCGTGCTCCTCACTCCACACTCACCCAGGTGCAGCAGAGTTCTCTCACCAAGCTGTTGCCAGTGATCTCTGGGCTGCAATGGGCTGGGCTTCGCTGGGCTGGGCTGCACCTTGGCTTTTTTTTTTCCAGTCCCCCAGTCCTTGTGAAGCACATCTTTCCTGCACGATGTCTAAGTTATCTTGGACTGGGAAAATACATCACTCAGTCTTTCTGTGGGTTCTGCCCCTCTAAATTTTGGCTAGAGCCCTCATTTGTTTGTTTTTTTGGGGGGTTTGGGGGGTCGGAGTTGTGGGGAATGCTGGCTTCACGCCGCCATCTTGGCTCCACCTAGAAACAATTTTTAACATTTTTTTTTAAAACTTTGATTTCCAAAGTCTTTCTCTTCTTCCATTCCCACCTCCTATTATTGAGAAGGTAAGTGATTTGATATAGGTTGTACTTGTGGTCATACAAAACAGTCCCAGAATAACCATGCTGTAAAAGAAGACATAGAGCAAAAAACCCAAAACAAACAGAACAAAACCTCAAGAAAAATAAACAAAGTTTAAAAAAAGTATGTTTCAGACACGTGGAATAGATACCATTTTTCATCAGAAATCCTTCAGCATTGTCTTGGATCAGAACTTCTTAATCTTTTTTTTTTTTTAATAATAGGCCCTTATGGCAATTTGGTGAAATCTATGAGTCCCTTCTCAGAATAATCGTCTTATATGCATAAAATACATAGGGTGGCCAAGGGAACCAATTACATTAAAATAAAGTTAATGATCTCTATCTATCTCTCTCTCTCTCTCTCTCTCTCTCTCTCTCTCTCTATATATATATATATATATATATATATATATATATAAATGTGTGTTCATGGACCCCAGATTAAGAATCCTTGTTTTGGGGTGATACTGATCTAATTTCATAATAGAGTTATCTGCGAGTTCCTTGTCCTATTGTATCTTTTGAGGGACAGCTAATATTTTAGTGATTTCCAAAGGATGCTTATATTTATTGAGTCATATTCTGCTCATTATGTGACCATTATTGAAACCAGACACAATAACTCACTCCAGTGAGGATAGGATCCTGACATATTGGACAAATAAAGATTGTAGTATAACTCTCCTCTCACGTATGCTAACAAACAATTGAATATAACCTCTCTCTAGGAACTGAGATAAATTATGTAAATCAGTTCCCCTCTCTGGACTTCAATTTTCTTTTTCTGTAAAGGAGGTTGTAATATCTGATAGCTCATGATCTATCTTGGCAGCTATGTGACAGAGTGGATAGAATACTGGACCTGTAATTAGGAAAACTCATCTTTAAGAGTTCAAATCTAGCCTAAAACACTTCCTAGTGTGATTCCGGGCAAGCACTTAACCGTGTTGCCTCAGTCTCCTTATCTGTAAAATGAGTTGGAGAAGGAAATGGCAAACCATTCCGGTGTTTTTGCCAAAAACAAACAAATCAACAAACAAATAAACCCCAAATGGAGTCAAAAAATGTGGAATACAACTGAAATGACTGAAAAATTTGTTCCATCTAAGTGTAGATCTCATTCTTCTATGCAAAGTACCTTGGGATTCCTTTGGGGAGTTTAATGTCATTCATCCCATGTACTATTGTTGTACCACCTAGAGATGGTCTAATTTTAGAGAGATTTGGAATCTCCCCCTTGCCCTTCCCCCAAATAGTTAAAAATTAGCAAAAAGCAACAAACATGTATATAACAAATAAGTAGATGGTACAAGAAATAAATACTGTAAGAAAAATAGAGATTGAATGGAGTAAAGATTGAAATCCTGAAAAGTTGTAAAAATTTCAATATTTTTAATAATAAGAAAGTTAACATAGAAAACTAATTGAAGGGTATTTTAGGTCAAAAATGCTGTAATCTAATATTATTTCTATGTAAAACAGATAAATCACATATAGTTAGTAATATTATTTCTATTTATTCAATAATACTCAAATGTGAACAAAAAATCAGCTTGAGATAGATAAGATAGTGTAGCAAATGTTGCTCCTTCAAGTTCTGGCATCTTAACAACAAATCAGAAATACTAATATCCCACCAACTGGAACTGCCTTAGTGTAGGGAGCATTGACTACCTTCATTCAGTCATTTCCATCGTATTTGACTCTTGTAACACAATTTGGAGATTTTCTTGGTAAAGATAAAGTGATTTGCCATTTCCTTCTCCTTTTCATTTTACAGATGAAAATGGAGGCAAACAGGGTTAAGTGACTTGCCCAGGGTCCCACAGTTAGTTAATGTCTGAGGCCCAATTTGAACTTGTGAAGATGAGTCTTCCTGACTTCAGGCCTAATACTCTACCCACTGTGCCCCTTGGCTGACTGCAAAAGACTTCAAATAAAGAGTACCACAAAATGAAATTAAGACATAAATATTCATTATGTGTCAATACTATAGGAAAACAAAATTGTAAATAGAAATTGTTAGTTATAGACAAGGCTCAAGCATATCACTATCATGACACTGATTCCTTAATTGCTAGAAAAGCATTTTATCAGTTTTCTCTGATAATCTTTCTGAACAGAGGATATCACATATCTATGAACAAAAGATAAGAATTTCAATGACCTTCAAATGTAAGTTAATTTATAAGTTTATGTATTTTATGGAGCATCCATAGCATATTTCACCAAAATAATTTATAAACATGTACAAGAAAATGATAGAACAACTGAGGAACCAAAAGGATAAGTAGGTGTTAGTTCTTGAATCAGGAAGACTCACATTCCTGAGTTCAAATCTATTCTCAGATATTTTCCAGATGTCATCCTTGGCAAGTCACTTAACACTGATTGTCTCAGTTTTCTCATGTATAAAATGAGTTAGAGAAGGAAATAGCAAACTACTCCAGTATCTTTGCCAAGGAAATTACAAATAGGATCATGAAGAGTGGGCAATATTGAAACAAGTCACCAATAACAATTACAAAAACATTTCATCTCATGGTGATTAGACTTTCTCTTTCCTCAGTACACATTAAGAATTTGATACTTTGTTGAATGATATCTAGTTATCTAGAAAGATGTCATTTTAGTGTTAATTCTTAATTTGAGGGATGAGAGCCTGCATACTTTTAGTTTGAATTCTATATAGATTCTATAATCTAGACAAAAACATAGAAACAGGCATTTCAAGTGAGGAAGACCCTCTGTACTGTCACCTATGAAATATTTCAAAGAAGGTAAGAGTCAAAACTCAGATGGAATACGTTTCTTTATAACATAACAGCTATAGAGGCACTTAGGGTATAAATATACCCTCTTAGAGTATAGAGACATTTATAGGCAGCCTGAGATCTCTAAATTTAGAAAGGTAGATCTATAATTCTGATTAGGCTTATGATCTGCCTATACTAACAAGGGAAAATACAGAAGCATATGGATCAGTAAGTAACAAGAGAGCTAAGGTAATTTGACCAACAATCAAAGTAATGTTCATTATTCCAGGAAATGCAAAATATAGTTACACATGTAGTCAGATGACAATTTTATTTAACCACTGAGTATGAACTTTGTGTGTTATTGAATAGGTTTATCAATGCCATGCTAATTATGACATGTTTTGAATATGTATCTGCTGTACCTTTGTAGGCTAATGATTCTCAGATCTCTCTGCTGACCTCCAGGCTTGCATCTCCAACTGCCTCTCAGATGTATTGAAATGGATGTCCGGTAGACATCTTAAACTCAAAGTATAAACTGAACTCATGGTTCCTCTCCTCTAAGAGTTCTTTCTCTGTTAATCTTCTTGCTAGAGTCTTCTCTCTGAGATCAGTTCCAATTTATCTTGTATACATCTTGTTTCTAGCATGTTGTTCCCCTCATTAGATTGTGAGATCCTTGAGGGTAGGTCTTTCTTTGTATCTCTAGTACTTAGTATAAAGCTTAGCACATAAGTACTTTGGCAGACTGACATTCACAGACTGGAGTTTATTGAATAGGAAACTAATTCTGAGGGTCTTCTCTTCCCAGACTGATTTCTTTGGGAAGTCAAACTAGGCCATCTTTTGCCTCAATTTTTACATAGCCATCAATCATTGAATGGGTGTTTCCTCAGACGAACTGAGTTTGAAGACTAGGGTCAAGGTCTTCCTCTGCATCTTGGACCATCTCCAGTCATACTGACCTATGTCTCACCACCAGACAGAGATGACTCTGGAAAAGACAGTGAGGCTGAGGACTGCATACCCATGCCTCACTTAAATCCAATTTCCTTGCAAATCAAGACATTACCTTCCTGATGTCATTTGTCTTCTTTGAGAAAGAAGGACAAACAATAATAGAACAGGGAAATGACTTGGTGTGATAGATGATTAAATGGACCCTTAATTTATCCCTATTTTATTCCAATCAATATTAATCAATCTGTAAGGGTGATGATTATAAGTTCTGTTATTAGACCAGAATTGTGAACAGCATGTTGTAAGTTCACTTAGTTAATCATTGGAGGCTAATGAGAGGCCCTTCACTCTTGTTTTTCTTTGTTATGATGACCAAGCCCAGGATGAAAGAGGTCTCAATTACATGGAATATCTATTTTTGCTTCCCCTCTATCCCTTGTCATTCCTCTACTGACCACCATGGAATGATGATCATGAGCACATAGTCAATGAGTGACCCTTCAGGCCTACATGGCAAACCATGTAGATGTTTTGATATCTGCTTATCAGCCCAAGCCCATGAGACTGCTGAAAGGCTTGGTAGGACCTTCTGGAAGGTCAAGATAGATCTGTTATGGTCTATTCACTAACCCAATGGCCAACCAATGGAATTCTATTTTGTGCAGACTATCCTAGTGGGTCATGGGCAAGGTCTAGCAATCAATGAGATTCCAATTTTGGGTCTGCTTTACTTATATTGTTCATGTATCAAAATACTATACAACTAAGGCCCTGGAGGAAGTGGCCACTTCACATCGTAAGGAAAATCAGAGGTGTACTTTATTAGCATGGGCCATGGACCTTTTAATAAAGAGCCATTGGCTCAGATCTGTGCCTCAGTGGGTTTTTTCCCTTTTCGATTGGACAATTTGTAAAATCCTCACAATAATCAGACTTGTGCTTTAGAAATAGCATTTTGGCAGCTATGTGGATGTTGGATTGGGCAGAGGAGAGACCTAAGGCCTTTAAGTGGTGCAATAGCGACAATGTTGGACCTATTGTCAGGAAGGCTTGGTTTTACATCTATTAACTTTGTGACTTAACCTCTGTCTACCAGTTTCCTTAATTGCAAAATGGGAATAACAATAACAATTATCAATCAGTGTTGTCATGAGGAACAAATGGGATAGTATTTTTTAAAGTGCTAGTACATAGTCGGCAATTAATAAATGCTTATTTTCTTCCTTACTACTGGGTAGAACAATGACATTATTCCTGGAGGTAGGTAATAAGGATCTGAGTCTTTCTTTTACTCTTGTATGTACCTATTTATTTCATATTGTAAGCTTCTTGAAGGCAGGAACTTTTTATGCTTTTGACTTACTTTTATATCCCTGGCCACATAAGCAAGTGCTTAATAAAAATTTGTTGGTTGGTTGAACTACTGCTGTAGCTGTGTTAGTGGGGAGAAGGGGAGAGATACAAGGGATGCAGTGGAGACAAAATGGGCTTTGGAATCACTGGATTCCTTTTCCTTGCACTTCCCAAGAGTTAGAGGGATTTCAAAATTGCTTCTTCTATTGTAGAAACATTGCTGGGGCAGCCGGCCCTCCCTCACCTAGGCAAATATTTGCCAGCTCTACTTGAAAAGAAAAGATGAAACAGCTTTTTTCTTCCTGGGTCCCTGGCACTAAAGCTTGTAGTGTTTGTTTAGTCCCCTGAGTGGTCTTGGGCAAAGCTCTTCCCCTTTCAAAGGCCAACCACAGAGAGCAGGAGCTTGTCTGTCCTGAATGAACAAAATGGGCTTTGTGTTCTTTGTGTGAACTGCAGCCTGAGAGGCAGCAGGCTCTCCCCACTCACTGCTGGCCTTGGGCACAAAAGAAAAGCAAAATGAGCTGAACCACACTGACTGTTGCAGCGGCTGCCGTTGCCTTCCGGTCTTTGTGGGGCCGCTCGTCCGGGCAACATGTGCTGCCTTTCCAAGGCCTTCTCTCCGCTCGGCGGTGGGGACCCTTTGGAAAGCCTCCAGCCCCCCTTCCAGTTCCTCTGCCCAGATTTCTGTCCTCCTAGTGGAGCACACTTAGGCTTTCCTTGGAGTGGGAATGATGAATCTACTACCTCTTTGCCTCTACTCCCAATAGGAATCTCTACCCTCTTGTTAAAAAAAAACAACACTTCATTTCCCTAGTACTGTCCAAGGCTGATAAGAGCTTCCCCCTCTAATGTGTCCTTTGCCTTTACTTGTCCCATACTGTTTACCCTTTATTGTCTTTCTTCCTTCCTTCCTTCCTTCCTTCCTTCCTTCCTTCCTTCCTTTCTTTCTTTCTTCCTTCCTTCCTTCCTTTCTCTTTCTTTCTTTCTTTCTTTCTTTCTTTCTTTCTTTCTTTCTTTCTTTCTTTCTTTCTTTCTTTCTTTCTTTCTTTCTTTCGTCTTTCTTGCTTGCTTGCTTGCTTTCTTGCTTTCTTGTGTTTTTGCAAGGCAATGCGGTTAAGTGACTTGACCAAGGTCACACAGCTAGGTAATTATTAAGTGTCTGAGGTAGCCACTGTACCACCCAGATGCCCTATCCTTTATTCTCAAAGAGAATCAATGACATCAGGACGATGATGTCCTGACTTGCAAGTAGATTGAATTTAGGTGAGGTAGGGCTGTGCAAAGTCATCAGCCACACTCCACTAGAGTCATTTAAGTCCAGTGGCAAGACCTAGATCAGATTGACTGGTGATAAACACAGATTCAGTGGGACACCTTGGCCTTTATCTATCTATCTATCTATCTATCTATCTACCTACTTATTCATTCATTCATTCATTACCAATTTCATGTAAAGATAGTTTTCAACATTCATCTTTTGAAAGATTTTGAGTTCCACAATTTTTTCCCTCCCTCCCTCCCTTTCCTTTCCCCTCCCCTTGGCAATGAGTAATCTGATATAGGTTATGTTATTCAAGTACAACTATGTACCCTAACCTTTTTAAGCTAAGATCTTTCCTAACAAATCCACACAGCCTCTTTGACTGGTATCTGGAGTTTGAGTGTCAATGGAAGAGAATAGGTTGAGGGTGATGAGGGACTGTGTGCCTGCCTTAATATCCAGGTTTTCTGTCCTTCCTCAAATTTTCCAAGACCATTCTATCTGAAGTTTTTCTTTGCCCCCATCGCACCCCAGTGATACTTAGCAGTTTAGTCCTTATACATATAAGCAGAATATAACCTGCTTAAAAGCTAGGGGGTTGTTGGTTTTTCATCTTTTTATCCTCACCCTTTCATACCACATACACATTTGACTTATTTAAAAAAAAACCCCACCAAAACTGTTTAATTGAATTCCTCAAAACCTTACCTTTTGAACTATTCCAAAGAACTCCATGAGGTCTCTTCTGGTCTTTGCTTAATTTCAGTGCTCTTTTCTTTCACCTCCCTCCATTTTACTACTTTCTTTTTTATATTTTATTTTTCCCCAAATTGCATTTTAAAATAATTTAATTTTTTTTAAAAAGTCTTGAGTTTCCTTGAGACAATAAACAATCTAATATAGTTTCTTTCTTTCTAGAAATTGCTTTGTGGTATTTTGTAAATATTTTGCATTTTCTTATTTGAGTGCATGTTGTATCCATCAAAATTATAAATTCTTTGAAAATATTTCATGTCTACCTTTGTATTTCCTGCACCTTGCCCAGTGTGTATGCACTATTATTAGCTACTTTTAAAAAATTGCTGAATTGAATTAATACCTTTCCTACATGTAAAATAAAGTAATGCAATTTTCTCTAAGCTCAGGTTTTACATCTCTTTCTTCTTTGGAGGTCTTTCTTTGACATTTTAGTCAGGTTAGGTTCAACCTCCCATGGTCTTAGACCTTGCCACCCAAACATACAAGGAATGTGGCTTCTTAGAGCTCTTTCAATGACTTAGAGGTCCCAAAGAGAGCTGGGTCATGCAGAAGGTGGAAAAAGATGGAGGGACAGATGGGTTGATAAAGGAATACATTAATAATGAGTATTTCTTAGCTAATTACTAAGAGCAATAAAGAACATACTCAGTCTGCTGAGATGAGGGTGTTATTTCAAGCCAAGAAGCTGCTATTCAAAGCCTAGAAGGACAAGTTTTCCCATCTGCTACCCTAGGCTGAAGAGTCCTAATTAATGCACTTGCATGGGACAGGCTTGCCAGCTCCATTCAGGGAAAGGCAGCCCACTACCAAGACAAAGCACAAAGCTGAGCTGTGAATGGGCCTCAGATAGAGGCATGAACTTCATTGTGCCTTGCTAATGAATTTAGATTTCATATTTTAGCAGTGAAAAATGACACAAGTTTGCTGTGCTGGAAGACCTCATATCTCTCTCTACATTTTGTGTGTACATGTGTTCTGAGTCTCAACAGACAAGGGAAAGCAAGTATTCTTTTTTGGGGGGGGTTCATTCTTATTATTACTATTTATTATTATCCTCATCCCCATGATCATTTTCTTAGAATCATAATACTTACTGTTATTAACATTATTATTTTTAAATTTATCATTCCAGGTAAGGTAAGAGGTTTGAAAGTCCTGAATTTTTTTTTAAATAAAATGAATGAAAGCCCACAGCTACAAACTCTAGGTCACACAGCTTTGGTCAAACAAAGGAGCTCAAGAAAGAGTAGGCTCTCATCTATTTTTAGTGTGTGAGCAGCTGTTTTGAAGCCCCTTGTAACTCTTTCTTATTTAATGAAGTTGGGAGTTTAGCTAGGCCTCTAGCCAGTAGACACAGAGATGAGGGTAGACTTAAAATCCAATTAAGATAAAGAAAAGGCATGTTATAAAAAGTAACAACCAAAAGCTAAGCTTGATTGGAAAACCAGAAAACACAGATGCATTTCAGTATATATGATGTAACATGACTCATGTAACCAATGTTTTTACATGTGTGTGTTTGTGTGTTTGTCTGTGTAACAGCCCAAATGAGACCATATCTCCCCAACAGCAGTCTGGCTGACCTACCTAGGATTTGGCAGAGAGTGCCTGTACAAGTATAGAGAGAATCTTTATGAATGCTTTAAAAAAAGAATGTTTACATTTTTGAAAAGCACATTTTGGTAGTTTAAAAAGCAAGACTTTTATTAACGCCATTGTTTTTTAATTCAGTGTTTTGTAGAACTAAAAACTATGATTAAATTTTAAAGAAATTCATCATAATTAACTTCATCTTAAGTTTTCATCTGTATATAGATAGGCTAATCCTGTAAAAGGAGATCCTATATTGTTATTAGATCATTTCATTTAGGCCTAATTCATTTTAACACCTAAAATATTCATCAAATACCCAACAAGAATGCCCAACAATCCTTATTAATTTCATCTTCTTAAGTTTTCATCTGTACATAGTTAGGCTAACTCCATAAAAGTGGATCCTAGATTGTTAGACAATTTCACTTGGGGGTAATTCATTTAAACTTCCAAAATATTCATTATTGAATACCCAACAAGAAAGTATCCAGTCTTTTTTTGAAGACCTCAAGTAAGGAGGGAATTTTCCACTTTCTCTTGAGGCTACTCATTCTACTTTTAGACAGCTGTTATTGATAGAAAGTTTTTCTTGACAACACATCTACATTTTCCTTTTTTGCAATGTCACTCAATAGTCAACAGTCTTTTAATCAGTGCTTACTATGAACCAGGTGCTATGCTAAATACTGAATGTCCACACATTGCTCCCTTTTCTGCCCTCTACAGTCAAACAGACAAATTTAATCCATCTTTCACATGACAGCCCTTCAAATACTTGAAGATGACTGTAATACCTTCCCCCCTCCCACTATTTTCTCTTATTTAGATTCAACATTTCCATTTCCTTTGACCAATCCTCAGTGAAATTCTTTCAAAGTACTTTACCATCCCAGTTGATTCCTTCTGGATCCACTTTAGCTTTTCAAAGCACATAGAAAATAAGTAGGGAGACATTGAGGACTGGTTAGTAGTATACAAAATAAAGAAGAGGCTCCAACTCATACTGGTTCAGGGGTGTTCAAATATTAAATTTTATACGTGGCCCTTGATAAGTTTTTCTTGGGTGATGTGGTCCAGAAGAACTAAAAGATTGGACAACCCTGTACTAGTCCATAGAAATCAATTTATTTCAATTAATCAACAACAACTTAAACCAATCAACTCATTGCAAAATTTATTAGATTTCATCTTCATCCTTAATTGCTATAAGACAGATCTAAACTGTCCCCCCAATACTCTCAGTGAGGCTGTCAAAAGATTGCTTAAGTTCCTCATCTATAAAATGAGAAATAGCAAACTACTCTGGTATCTTTGCTAAGAAAACCCCAAATGAGTCACAAAGAGTCAGGCACAACTAAAAAAATGACTGAATAATATTAACAATTTATGTGGCTCAGTCTCTGATCAGACAGAATTTAAATTCATGAGTACATTGTATACACCATATGCAAATTACTAATTTATTCCTATATACATATATATATATATATATATATCTCACATCCACCTACCTACCTACCAATCCATCCATGCATCCATCTATATCTATCTATCTATCCATCTATCTATCTATCTATCCATCTATCTGTCTATCTATTGCAATAGAGTATGATAATTTAATTGATTATATTGGTTGGCACAATAACTGAGAATTAGCTTGTATAAATTTTTTTTAAATGAAGATCTTTACAGATGAAGTGAGGCATAGAGAATTAAGGGACTTCAGCAAAGTCTTCAAGTTTAGAAGTCCTAGAGTCAGCAGCTAAACACCATACTTCTAAATCTGAGTCTTGAGCTCTTTCTGCCACCATCTGCTGGGTGATATGTAAGACAAGTTTGAACCAAATTATTAGATTATAAATTCCTTTAGGGGGGTGGCTAGGTGGAGTAGTGGATAAAGCACTGGCCCTGGAGTCAGGAGTACCTGGGTTCAAATCCAGCCTCAGACACTTAATAATTACCTAGCTGTGTGGCCTTGGGCAAGCCACTTAACCCCATTTGCCTTGCAAAAACCTAAAAATAAATAAATAAATAAATTCCTTTAGGGCAGAGATTGACTTTTCTTCATATTCCCAATTCTTAGTACAATGCTGACATATAAATTTTTAATAAATGTTTTCTAACTAATAGATCAGAATCCTCTAAGAATATATAGTCTAAAAGGAACAATGACATGTGTCCCATGGGACAAATGGACATGTACCCAGAAAAATAAGCTAGAATTAAATAAATAATGAAATAAAGAAAAATATTCTCTAAGAGGTGGTGGTGGTTGTTGTTGTTGTCCAGTCATGTCCATGTGGACAGGGTTTGGAACAGGAAGACTTACCTTCATGAGTTCAAATCAATTCTCAAACACTTCCTAGCTATGTGAACCTAGGCAAGTTACTTAATATTTCTTGCCTCAGTTTGCCTCAGTAAAATGAGGTGGAGAAGGAAATGACAAATAACTTTAGGTATTCTGTTTCTCTGGCAAGAAAATTTCAAATGGGGTCATGAAAAACCAGACATGATTGAAATAAACTCATCAATGAACAAACTCTTCATGAATCTTTGGACCGATTTTCCATGCGTTTTTTTTTTTTTTTTTGACAAAAACTGGACTGGTTTACCTTCTCATTCTTCAGTTTTAGACAAGAGCTAAGTGTCTGAGATCATATTTGACCTCTGATCTTTCTGACTCCAGACCCAATACTCTAATCACTGTGCCTTCTAGCTGCCCCAACACCAATGTGTTTTTTTCTTTACTAGAAAGCATATCTTGATGGCGACAGGGCAAGTAAAAAAATCATTTTTCAACCCCATTTATAAGAGGAAGATTTATTGGAAAGTAGAAAATGTTTCTTTTTTTTTTTTTCTCTCTCCCCCTGGACTATCTTTTCTCCTGGCCCACCAGGGAAATATTTTTGTCTTACAGATTCTAAGGTTCCTAGACAAAATACATCCTATACATCTTCTATCTTTTAAACAGTATTTCTTTGTCTTGGCTTTTCCAACAGAAATCCTTTGGGCTTTGAGAGCTCTTGAAAGGCCTTTATTTCAAATTTCTAGAAATGATTCAGAGAAGCCTGCTGATGGGGTAATGTTCTTCAAACAGTTCCAACAGATGACCTGCTCCAGGGAAACCAGACTCTAAGTATTCTGCTTTCAAACTTACTCTTCCTTCTTCCTTTGGAGAGAGAAACTCAGTAGGGCAATACAAAGTACATCTGGTACTGCTCAGATCTCTCACTGCTGCCTACTTTGTACTGTATTAAATATTTGTGTTACATGGGGGGTGGGGCAGGAGCGAGTCAAACCAAGACTCAATAATTACACAAGGAGAGCATCACTGAGATCGGTTTATTGAGCACAACATTTATCCTGGAAAAATTTCAACTTGTTTGATTCCATTTAACTTTCCCTCATAAATTTTTTCCTTCTCCTTTCATTATCCACTCAACTCTCAGGCACCCAATGCAATCACCTAGACTAAAAGAGATTGTATAATTCCATTCAGACTAAGGTGTTAGTGACTTCAATTTAATGAACATTTATTAAGTGACTGCTGTATACAAATGCATTATGCCCAGGCTGTGATATGCAGCTGGTTGGGTGATAGACAGCACTAGTCCCTCAATATATATGTCTTCAACAGATAATGTGGATGGATAATGAGCTGGACTTAGATTGATGATGAAACTCAGGAAAGACTTGAAGTGGGGAATAAATTAGATTTTTCCTGGGAGACTCTGTAGAGTTTTTGATTTTCCCAAGCCTCAATTTGAAATAAAGGCACATTTTTTTAAAAAACAAATTGTATTGATATCTTTTATGTAGACATCATTTACATTTCCCACCATGGTTCTGCCCCAACTCCTCCCAGGGGTTTATAATTATTTAAAAAGCAGATAAAAAAGTTCCATAATATTAATTAATAAATTTTAAAAAATTGGCATCATACATAATATTCCATACTCATAGTGCACTGCCTCCGAAAAGAAGCAGGGGGAAATGTCTTCTTTTATCTTTTCTGGGACCAAGCTTAGGAACGACAAGAATGAAACAACATCCCAAAACTGAGGGATATGGTCAAAGTAGTTATTAAGGGAAATTTGATATCTCTAAATGGTTACATGAAAAAAATAGAGAAAGAAGAGATTCGTGAATTGAGCAAAAAAAGCTAGAAAATTAAGAAATTAAAAATCCCCCAATTAAATACCAAATTAGAAATTCTGAAAATCAAGAGAGATTACTAAAATTGAAAGTAAGAAAACTATTGAACTAATAAAACAAAGAGTTAATTTTATGACAAAAATAAAATAGTTAATTAGATTAAATTAATTAGATTAAAAATTAATTAAATTAATTAGATTTTAAAAAAGAAAGAAGAAAACCAAATTGCCAGTATCACAAATTAAAAAGGTGACTTCACCACCAATGAGGAAGAAACTAAACTAATAATTTGGAACTATTTTGTCCAACTGTAGGCCATTAAATCTGACAATTTAAGTGAAATAGATGAATATTTACAAAAAATAATTTTCTTGGAATAACAGAAGAGGAAATTAAATACTTAAATAGTCCATTTCAGAAAAAGAAATTGAACAAGTCATCAATGTATTTTCTAAGGAAAAAACTCCAGGCCAGATGTATTTGCAATTGAATTATACCAAAGATTTAAGGAACAATTAATTACAATTCTATATATACACTATTTGAAAAAATAAGTGAAGAAGGAGTTCTGACAAATTTCTTCTATGTCACCAATATGGTTCTGATACCTAAATTAGGAAGAATCAAAACAGAGAAAGAAAATTATAGACCAATTTCCCTAATGCAAAAATTTTAAATAAAATATTAGCAAAGACATTGTAGCAAGTTATCACTAGGATAAAATCAGGTAGGATTTATACCAGGAATGCAGGATAGGTTCAATATTAGGAAAACTATAAGCTTAATTATCATTTCAATATGTTATTGAACTAACAAATCATATGATTATTTCAATAGATGCTGAAAAAGCTTTTGGCAAAATTCAGCACTTATTGCCATTATAAACACCAGAGAGCATAGGAATAAATTGAATTTTCCTTAAAATGATAAGCAGTTGGGGCAGCTAGGTGGCACAGTGGATAGGGCACTGGCCTTGGAGTCAGGAGTACCTGGGTTCAAATCCAACCTCAGACACTTAGTAATTACCTAGCTGTGTGACCTTGGGCAAGCCATTTAACCCCATTGCCTTGAAAAATCTAAAAAAAAATGATAAGCAGTATTTGTCTAAAACCATCAGCAAGCATTGTATATAATGGGGTTATCTCCACTGCTGCTGGAAGCAGTTCCAATAAGATCAGAGGTGAAACAATTATGCCTGTTATCTCTAATATTATTCAATATTGTATTAGAAATATTAACTTTGGCAATAAGAAAAGAAAAATAAATTGAAGGAATTAGAGGCAATGAGGAAACAAACTCTCACTTTTTGCAGTTGATATGATGGTATACTTACAGAATCCTAGAAAATCCACTAAAAAACTACTTGAAACTATCAGCAATGTCTGCAAGGGTACAAGATATAAAATAAACTCACACAAATGATCATTTCTCTATATTACCAACAAAGCACAGCAGCAGAAGCTAGAAAGAGAAATTTGATTTAAAGTAATTATAGACAACATAAAATATGGAAATCTACCTCCCAAGATAAACTCATATACTTATTAAAACAATTGCAAAACACTTCACCCAATTAAAATAAGATCTAAATAACTGGACAAATATAAATTGCTCATGGGTAGGTTGAGCTAGTATAATAAAAATGACAATTCAACCTAATTAAATTACTTATTCAGTAATTCATAAATACCAATAAAACAAAAATTTATTTTATTGAGCTAGAAAAAATAGTTACAAAATTCATATGAAGAAACAAAAGGTCAAGGATATCAAGGGAATTAATGAAAAAATGCAAAGGAAGGTAGCTCATCTGTATCACACCCAAAATTATATTACAGAGTAGCAGTGATCAAAACTATTTGGTACTGACTAAGAAATAAACTGGTGGATCAGTGGAATCCATTAGATACAAAAGATACAGTAGCAAATTGCTATAGGGGCAGCTAGGTGGCGCAGTAGATAGAGCACAGGATCTGGAGTCAGGAGTTACCTGAGTTCAAAGCTGGCCTCAGACACTTAATTAACTAGCTGTGTGGCCTTGGGCAAACCACTTAACCCTATTTGCCTTGCAAAAACCTTTAAACCCCTCCCCCCAAAAAGCAAATGGCTATAGTATTCTACTTTTTGATAAACTCAAAGACTTCAGTTTCTGGCATAAGAACTCACTTTTATTTTATTAGTTTCTACCAATCATTTTTTTGCAAGATTTTGAATTTTATAATTTTTTTCCACCCTCTCTCCCTTCCCTCCTCCCTCCCCCCAACAGAAGGCACTCTGATATCATTTTTACATTTACTTCTATGAAAAGCATAGGTCCAAATTGAATGTGTTAAAAGAAGAAACAGATTTAAAAGGAAAAAAGAACAAAAGCAAAATTACATAATACATATGATAACATTTAAAGATTGAAGATAATAATCTTGGATCTTCATTTAATTTCCACAGTTCCTTCTGTGGATACAGATGGTATGCTACATCACAGATCCCCTAACATTGTTCCTGATTATTGCACTGATGGAGTGAGCAAGTCCCTCAAGGTTGCTATCACCCCATGTTGCTGTTAGGGTATATAATGTTCTTTTGGTTCTGCTCATCTCACTCAGCATCAATTCATGCAAGATCTTTCAGGCATCTCCTCAATTTCCAGTTTTTTCCCACTAGAAACAGAGCTGCAATGAATATGTTTGTACATGTGGGAGTTTTACCCTTTTTCATGATCTCTTCAGGATATAAACCTAGTAGTCATATTGCTGGATCAAAGAGTATGCACATTTTTATTGCCCTTTCAGCATAATTCCAAATTGCTGTCCAGAATGGATGGATCAGTTCACAGCTCCACCAACAAATGTCCCAGATTTCCCACATCCCTTCCAACATTTATCATTATCCTTTCTCTTTATATTGGCCAATCTGAGAGGTGTGAGGTGGTACCTCAGAGATGCTTTAATTTGCATAAGAACTAACTCTTTCACAAAAAAATGCTGGGGAAACTGGAAAATAATATGGAGGAAACTAGGTATAGAACAACATCTCATAACTTATACCAAGAAAAGGTTGAAATGGGTACAGAATTTATACATAAAGAATAACACCATAAGCCAGTTAGGAGAACAAGGAATAGTTTATCTTTCAGATCTATGGAAGGGAAGGAGTTTATAATCAAAGAAGAGAGAGAGAGAGCAACATAAAATGTAAAATGAATAATTTTGATTACAACAAATTAAAAGACTTTGTATAAATAAAATCATACATCTAAGATTAAAAGGAATGCAGTAAGTTGGGAAACAATTTTTACAGCTAATATTTCTGATAAAGGGCTCATTTCTAAAATATATATAGAACTCAGTCAATTTACAAAAACACAGGTCAATTGATAAATAGTCAAAAGATATGAATAGGCAGTTATCAGAGAAAGAAATTTAGACTCTATAGTCATATGAAAAATGCTCTAAATCAAGGCTGTCCAATCTTAATTTTAAAAGTCTTTATTGAAACAAGAGACAATATATTTTGATTTGTCATTTCAGTGATAGCTCTGTGATAGCTCGGTTTCCTTTACTAAAGTATTTAGTAGGGGCGGCTAGGTGGTGCAGTGGATAGAGCACCAGCCCTGGAGTCAGGAGTACCTGAGTTCAAATCTGGCCTCAGACACTTAATTACCTAGCTGTGTGGCCGTGGCAAGCCACTTAACCCCATTGCCTTGCAAAAACCTTAAAAAAAAAAGACTAAAGTATTTAGTAAACTCACAGGCCAGCTGCATAAAAATTGCCCTGCAAGTCGCATTTTGGACAGCCCTGCTCTAAATCATTATTGATCAGAGAAATGCAAATTAGAACAACTCTGAGATGCCACCTCATACCTATCATATTGCCAATATGACAAAAAGGGAAAACGATCATGGTGTTGTGAATTCATCTAACTGTTTTGGAGAATGATTTGGAACTATGCCCAAATGACAATAAAACTGCAAACTCTTCGATTGGGAAACAGTGCTACTTTGTCTTATCCCAAAGAGATTATAAGAAAGGGTTAAAAAGCCCACATGTGGTGACACAGAATTGGAAATTGAGGAGATACCCAGCAACTGGGGAATGACTGAACAATTTATGGCACATCAATGTGGTATATGAATATATTGTTCTGTAAGAAATTATGATTGGGTTGACTTCAGAAAAACTTGGAAAGACTTGCATGAACTGATGCTGAGTGAAATGAGCAGAACTACAAGAACATTGTACACATTAACAGCAACACTGAGTGATGATCAACTGTAATAGGCTTGCTCTTCTCAGCAGTACGATGATCAAAGACAATTCTAAAAAATCTGTGATGCAAAATACCATCCACATCAAGAGAGGGAACTATGGAGTCTGAATGCAGCAAATCAAAACATACTTTTTGCAATTTTAAAATTTTATGTTTTATATTTTTTCCTTTCACGATTTTTTCTCCCTTTTTTGTTCTAATTCTTCTTTTGCAATATGATTAATATGGAAGTATATTTAAAATAGTTATAACCTATATTAATAAGTTTAATATAGTTTAACCTATATTAGATTGTTCTTTGTCTAGGGGACAGCGGGGAGAGAAGGGAGGGAGGGAGAAAAATGTGCAACTCAAAACCTTACAAAAAGTGATTGTTGAAGCCTGTCTTTCCATGTAGTTGGAAAAATGAATGAATAAATTTAAAAAAGTTTGAAAAGAATTGCATAAAATCCTAGAAGCTTGGAATAGTGTGTCCTCCACCCTGGAAGCAGAACCCTAGAATTAAAGTCATAGTCTAGGGGCAGCTAGGTGGCGCAGTGGATAAAACACCGGCCCTGGAGTCAGGAGTACCTGGGTTCAAATCCGGTCTCAGACACTTAATAATTACCTAGCTGTGTGACCTTGGGCAAGCCACTTAACCCCATTTACCTTGCAAAAACCTAAACAAACAAACAAACAAACAAACAAATAAATAAATTCTAAGGAATCCAATTTAAAAAATAAATAAAGTCATAGTCTGAGAAAATGAGCAAACAAAAGAAAAAAATCTGACCATAGAAAGTTGCTACAGTGACAAGGAAGTTCAAAACACACACTCAGAAGAACGAAGTCAAAGTTCCTCCATCCAAAACCTCCAAGAAAAACATGAACTAGTCTCAGCCATGGAGGAGTTGAAAAAGGATGATGAAAATCAAATAAGAGAGGAGAAAAGAGAAATTGGAAAGTGAAAGGAGAGTGATGCAGGAAAATTATGAAAAATGAGTCAACAATGTGGTAAAGAAACACAAAAATAAATACTGAAGAAAAGGTTAATTTAAAAACCAGACTAGGCCAAATGGTACCAAAAGAGGTAAAAAAGCCAATGAGGAGAAGAATGCTTTTAACCCAAAAATTCATATCACATCTATTCACCACAATTTGTATAGTCATTCCTTAATTGATAAGCATCTACTTTGTTTTCAATTCTTTTCAAGAAGAAAAACATAACAGATGAACTTCCAGTTGGGACTGTATTTTGCAATCTATACCTCATAACCACAGTGAGTGGTTTAAATGAGAGAGCAGAACTATATTCTTATCTCCTCATTATTTCAGTCTTTATATATATCATTCCCTCTATTATTTTCTTTCTTTTCTTCTTGCTCCCTTCTTTCTTTCTTTCTTCTTTTCATATCATATCATATCATGTATCATACCATTTCTATCATACTCTTACCTGTGGGTGCTCTGCCCAAAAGAATCTAGATTTTGGTTGCTAAAATCTCAAAGCATATCTTGGGATTTAATTGCTAGATGTCTTTCTTAAAGACCAGACCAGAAACCCAAAGCTCTACTTGGTCGTTATTTGGGCCCTGATTGCTCAGAGTGAATGTAAATAGCAATTGTTTCCTTTTGAGCCAGAAAACCTGAGGGTCTTCTCCCAGACTAATTTTTTTTTTGACTGGTTAAAAGATGCCATTTTTTTTGCCTCTTTCTTAACTAGTCTTATTCACTTAATCTAACTGAGACCTACCTGTTAAAGACTTTTGGCTTAAAAACACCAAGATTTCCCACTGCATACAGGGACATCTCCAGAGGTCTTAATCCAAATCTGGGTACAGGACCCAGATGACTGGAGGAGAAAGTGAAGCTGATGACTTCCCACAGTCCTCCTTCACATAAATCCAATGCACTTGCTCTTGAGATAGAGGAACTATAATATATAAAGAATCAATAGTGATAATATTGTCAGAAGACCATGAAACAAAAGCAAAATTTGCTCTAAACTGGGTTGTATTTTGATTCATTAGTCTGATGTCTTGTGTAGCTACTGAAGAAGTCAAAATATGTTGTTCTATCTGGTAAGACAGAGATGAGAGCACTGAGGTGATGGGAACTTTCTGAGCTGCAAACTTTTCATTACTGTTTCGTCTCTGCAATTCCACTTTTTGAATGTGCTCTCTGATTAGCGCAAACTGTAGGGAACTCTGTATGCTTCTAGGTCCCACAGGTATCTGTGGGAAAAATTTTAATTCCTAAGTTCTTAATTTTCTTAGTTGATCTGAAAAAATTATATGGTCTATTTCTTCCATAGAGATGACATGATTCCTAGGACATCATAAATTGTCATAATATTTTTTTTTTCAAATAAGGACAGCAACCAGACTGGGATAAAACTTTCCTCTGTACAATGTTATACATATTTTTTAAATTTGCATTTTCTAAAATGAAAGTTTGGCAGGTAGAGATGAGGTTTTCTTGTTGTAAATAGCTCAACACTAGCCAGATGATGTCAGACAATAATAGCATGATCAGGACTCTGGGAGGACCCTGAGACCCCAGGGATGTCTCAGAAACTTTCTGCATAGCAACATCAAGTCTGCCTCTCTCTGTCTCAGTAGTGGCATCAATCCAATATACTTGTATGTCACCTCCCTAATATCATGATCTTCTTCAAAAATGGAAGACCAACAAGTTCCTTGTCACCACAAAAAATGTTGCTCTAAATATTATGATATGTATCATGGAACATTTTTAAGCAACAATATTCTTCTTGTGATGCCATATAGAGAATTACTCCAAAGAATTAAAGATGGGGGTGGCTAGGTGGCGCAGTGAATAGAGCACTGGCCTTGGAGTCAGGAGTACCTGGGTTCAAATCTGACCTCAGACACTTAATAATTACCTAGCCGTGTGGCCTTGGGCAAGCCACTTAACCCCATTGCCTTGAAAAATCTAAAAAAATAAAATTAAAAAAAAAGAATTAAAGATGCCAATCACTCATAGTAATGGAGAAGCACATGTTGGGTATACAATTTAGATTACAACATATTATCAAGAGTTGTCCAGGATAAGTTATCTTCATAGAACTGTGTGATCAGAAGAGTTGGACCAGTTGTTATCAAGAATAGAGTGGTTCCTCAGCATATTGAGTAGAATCTTGGTGGAAGATAAATGGGAAGCCTTAAAAAAAAAGTCCTATAAGATGAAAGCAAGGTGGATGGGTTTCGCTCCGTATCTATGGAGGGCCTACCCAAGTAGGGTAGTGAGCAGTAAGGTGGTACAGTGGAGAGGTGGTATAGTCAGGAAAATCTGAGTCCAAATCTGGACTCAGACACTAGTTGCAGACCCTGGGCAAGTCACTTAACCCAATCTTCCTCAGATTTTACATTTATATGATGAACTGAAGAAGGATATGGTAAACCATTCTAGTATCTTTATCAAGAAAACCTCAAAAGGGGTCATGAAAAATTGGGCATGATTGAAATGATTGAACAATAACAATTCCCATAAGTGATATGGAATATTCATTGAAGTACAGTTCTAAGTCATTTGTTTAAAACAGGATCCCAAGATTTGTATTTAGAAATAGGACTAGGGGTGGCTAGGTGGTGCAGTGAATAAAGCACCGGCCTTGGAGTCAGGAGTACCTGGGTTCAAATCTGGTCTCAGACACTTAATAATTACCTAGCTGTGTGGCCTTGGGCAAGCCACTTAACCCCATTTGCCTTGGGAAAAAAAACTAAAAAATAAAAGAAATAGGACTAGAGGAAGATGCACAATGGTTATTAAAAAGAATGAATATGTAACAGTATAGTTTTAGATCTTATGGTACTTGGGTGCTGAAGTCATTTGGGGCAAAGGTAAATTCCCCAGAATCTTCAATAAGCAAATGCCTATTCTCTGTTTGGATCAAGTCAGCTCTAACCGTGTTTGTAAATTCTAAGTGCTGTGAGAGGACAGAGGATAGGTCTTCTCTTTTCTTGGTCATTCATATGTCCTAATACATTCTTTTGTTTTTATTTTTGCTTTTCTTTTTGCAAGGTGATAGGGGTTAAATGACTTGCCCAAGGTCACACAGCTAGGCAATTAATAAGTGTCTGAGTCAAATCTGAACTCAGGTCCTCCTCACTCCAGGGATGGTGCTCTAACCACTGTTGTCTAGCTGCCCAATCCTAATACATTCTTAAGAAATGCTCCTAGTTTGACTGTAGTAACATAGTTGACTCTATCTTAATCTATTCTCTGAACTATCCTTGTTAAAATGTGCTCTCCCTTCCCTAAAATTATTATTTCTCACAAAACCTCCAATTGTTCTAACTTCCTAGGGTTTTATTACTTTATCTAAACTTGGTAGCTATATTATAGAGACAGGAAAAATACCAGAAGGGACCCCAGAGCTTGTTCATCCAACCTCCTGCTGGATGCACAAATCTCTCCCATATCATCCTTTGTAGAGGGTTATATTTTTTTTAACACATCAATTCATAAAACATTCTTTCAACCTTGCTGATCTGAGGATCTAACATATCTATCAATTGGGATTTTTAAAAAAAAATCTACCTGAATATATCTGACCCACTTAGTACTTTCTTTTTTGTGGCTTAGATGTAGAGAGCTTTTGTCCTTCCTTCCTTCAATCAAGATGAGCAATGATACAGTCCATGTAATTTGTAAAAATAAGGCTGCAATGCTGTAGATAAAGTATTAATTAAGTGCTTACTTAATTAAGTATCAGACATGGATAAGTGCCAGAGAATCAACTACAAGGAAACAAGATAGCCCCTTGAACTTTTTTGGAAGTATAAAGGGGAACTGAAAAGAGGGAGAAGGGACAGAAGGGGGTAAATTGCTGCCTAGGAGGTGAAATCCAGAGAGTAAAGTAAACCAGTACTAAAGTAATGGCTACCCCTCATGAAATGGCAGTCCAGATCGAAGAGTCACCAATCAGAGTGGACCTCTGGGAAAAGGCATTTAATAATATGCTAATTGTGAGACCTCACATGTATATGTCAATTTACAGTTACAGAATGTTTTAAATAAATTATCTCATTTGGTCCTCTTGTGAGGTACTTAGGGAGGGTATTATTTTATTTCCATTTTTTTCAGTTAAGGAAACAGAGACTTATTAAAGTTTAGTGATTTACTTAAGGTCACAGAACTATAAGTAGCAGACAAGATATAGACTTAAGACTTATGTCTCCTCAACCAGTACCCTTAATATAATGACTTTTAGGTAAAGAGAACAAATAGAGGTATCTGTGCTTTGTCAGAAAGCATTAAATTGATTATCTGAGCTCTAAGCAGTATTCTTTAATTATACTTTAGTTTTTATCTCTAAACAGATGACAATTTTATAATTTTAATAGGAGGGTACATTCCAGGCTAGAAAAATTGTGGTCTTGTAAATTTTCAGAAATTTTTCCAAAAAAGTCATTTCTCCCCCTTGGATAAAACATGACTGATTAGCTTATTCCATAGTTGCCAAAATTCTTAGATGGGGAAGGATGTTGTCTCTGTTTCATCAGAACCCAGTGGAAGTGAGCAAGGATTTCAGTTTCTATCTTCAGCTAATCCAGTGAATGGTTCCCATCATGGGATTCTTTTCTTTTCAGAGACTGAATGAAATGGGAGGATAATGAAAGCTCCCTTCAATCTTCACCTCCCCTCCCCCCAGATTCCTTTTTTGTACACTATTACTGATAATTGGTTGACTTTTTTTTTTCAAGAGCAGGTGGGCCTTGATGTATTAATTGCTGTGAGAAGTTTTCCCTCCCCTATTATTGCTAGGGTGTTAATTGCATCAGGAGAAGGATGCTTGCCTCTTGGGGGCACCTGAATAAAGGTGACTGCAAGTGGTAACCAGGGACACTAAGAAATGAAATATCTCTGAGCCCCATCAGTGGCTTTTAAGAACAAGGTCACAAAGGGGGAATATACTTTGGCAGCTTCTTGGTGGTTTTCTTGGAAAATACCAATCTGACATTGAGAAATAGGGCATTCTCACTACATAGCCTGAGAAAGAGATGTCTTGTCAAGGGAATGACTGGAACAGCATCTGAGAGGGAGGTGTTGCTAGGTACACTCTACTACTCTCTTCTGACATGCTTTGAAAGCTGACTATCAAAAATGGACTCACCTTTTGTTCTAGGAAGCTTACAGTTCTCACTTCTTTCTTGTCTGCCCTCTGTATGAGCCCAAAACAGCTGCTTCATCTGGGAGATGACTGTCAGGAAGCACTAGGGAAAGGAAGATAAAGAGAAACCATTTATCGGGTTTGAAATCAAGCCCATGATTTCATTTTCTCTTTTAATCCTCAGAAGCCCCAATCATCATGCATGTGCACTAAAGGCAGAGAGTAAAAATAGAATTTCAATAACTGCAACAATTAATAAACACTTCCCTTTTATAGTCCTGAAGTTTTCAAAATCCTTTTCTGCTTATAATCTCCTTTGCTATTCATAACAACCAATAAAGCTAGGAAGGACAGATATTATTAACACTCTTTTAAATATAGGGCAGCTTGTTTCAAACACACATACATACAACCACACTCACATTTCTTAGGAAATTACTAGGAATTTTATATTATACTATGTTATGCTATATTATATTCTATTTTCTATTCTGTTCTATTATGTTAGTTTAGATTATAGCACATCATATATCATAAAGTATCATAGACATATTATATATGTTTATATGCATGTGTATGTTTGTCTATAAGTGCACACACAGAGACACAAAAAAAATGACTAGATGGGATGAAGAAAATAACCTTGCCTCCTGACTTCAACATTTCATTTCTATGCCATTTCCCCTTCCATTAATTGAAATTGGAAACCAGAACTATTTGAAGGATTAAAAAAAATGGATGGCCCCAGTTCCAGAAAACCAGACTTCCTCTACGCAGATTTTCACTTTGCAGTTTAGCAAATAAACCTTTGCTGGGGAGTCTCAAAGAATTTCTAACACCAAGTCAAAGTAAGATTTATGAGAAAGACTATCCATGGTGAGTAAGAAGGGGAATTAAAAAAATAGACTTAAGCTCGCAAACATGCAAACATGCAAACATTCAAAAACATGATTCCTGGGAGAAGGGAAATTGCTTTGAAAAGGAAGCATCTATTTTAGCTAAGGCTCCGAAAATGAAATATAAATCCATATGAGAATTTTAGAACTTTGTATCTTAAAAAGAGTTGAGGCAGGAGAAGGGGGAGGGAAGGGAGGGAGGGAGAAAAATGTAAAACTCAAAACCTTGCAAAAAAAATGATTGGTGAAAACTAACATTACATGTTGGAAAAACAAATATTTTTTTTAAAAGAGCTGAGGCAACAATAAAAATGGAAAGAACAAAAAAACCTGAATGATATATAATTTTCATGACCTTGTTTATTCCCAAAGAAATGATGAAGCTTCTTTTTGAAGACAAGGACTATGGTTGCAGAACATTGATCAAATTCAATTGATGCATGGGTGAGTTTTCCCAAACTACTTTCCCATCCTCCTTTTTTTTTCTTATTTATTCTTTATTATAAGAAATGACTTGTTGGATAGAGAAGAATTATATTTGGAAATGAAAATAATGTATAAACAATTTTTTTTTAAATAAGTAATAATGGAGTGGCTAGGTGACGTAGTGGATAAAGCACCGGCCTTGGAGTCAGGAGTACCTGGGTACAAATCCAGTCTCAGACACTTAATAATTACCTAGCTGTGTGGCCTTGGGCAAGTCACTTAACCTCATTTGCCTTGCAAAAAAGCCTTAAAAAAAGTAATAAGATAGTTGTAGTTGAAGACTCTGAGTGTTCAACTAAAAGAGTTTACTCTTCTTTTTATGGAAAAGAGATTAATTCCTCAACTGTAGGCTCCAGCTAAATCCAGGATCTGGAAGGGGAGAGAAGTCCTCTAATATTGTGCCTCATGAAATCATGTTTTTAGTCTGGGAGGACTATAACAAGCAATAGAAACACTACACAAGATGGAGTGATGCATAATAGATATTATAGTATACAGCATATAGTAGATACTCAATAAATGCTTATTGATGGGTTGGTGATTTGTATATTAATTAACTAACTACCTAGAAGAAAGAGCAGCTAGGTGGCACAGTGGATAGAGCATTGAGCTTGGAATCAGGAAGACTCCTCATGAGTTCAAACCCAGTCTCATATACTTGTTAGCTATGTGACCCTGGACTAATCACTTAACCTTATTTGCCTCAGTTTCCTCATATGTAAAATAAGCTGGGGAAGGAAATGGCAAACTACTGCAGTGTCTTAGCCAAGAAAACCCCAAATGGGAGTCACAAAGAGTCTGAAATGACTGAAAAAAAATCACTACCATACAACAATTAACTTGGCAGAGATAGCATTCTTCACAGAGGCTGTGTATCAACCAGAAAGTGCAGTATGCAAGCCAAGAAGGAGCAACATGAAGATTTAACCAAAGGCCCAGCAAGGCAAAAGCAGTAGAACTCTCAGGTTTGGGGGAAGGTTCCTTCTTTGTATGTATCCCAATCACACATTTTACATTTGTGTCTACTCCTCCAAGTATAGACATTTTCAAATATGTTTCCTACATATGTGCACTCTTCCCATGGATACATATGTATCCGTGGGAGTGTCTCCCAAGTTTATAGGTTTTAAATATTTATTGCTCATTTTTCTTACTATTATGTTTCATTAAATGACTTTGCCTTGAATCATTTGTATTGTCTGGTTTTCTAGAACAAATAAGCACATTGATGAGGACTCAAGCTAATTTTCTGAGTAGATGTAGACACTCAGAAAACCAAAAACCTGGAGCAGCCTTGTCAGGAGGACTCACTATGGAAATAAAAAGATACCTTCAGTTGCTACATATAGATAAATAAAATGGAAAATTAAAGAGATTAAATAACTTAATCAAGGCCACAAAAATAGTAAGTGGTGAAGCCAAAACTAGAACACTGTTTTTCTGACACCTGGAACATCCCCTTTTCTTAAAAAAAAAAGTACCAAGAGTTCATTAAAACTCAAATTTATTCAGCTTTGGTATGACACCTATTGCCTTCACAAGGTCAAATTCATGGATAACTTCCAGAGATCCCAAAGGGCTCAAATGAGTCTGTTTTATAAAAATCATGTCTGTTTTTACAAGTCAGAGGTGATTTCCTTTTCCAAGGACCAATAGGTAGACATATTCCTAGAGGAATTGAATCATATCATTCTTGAGAATCTCAGTATAAATGAAACCAGATGACGATAGGAAGTTATAACTGAAGGATGATTCCAAGGTTCTCCTTGAGAAAATAAATAAAAGATTTGGTGGGGCTGGTTTTATTATGTATCTAAAAGCAATAAAAAAAATATTATTTCATGGACCATTTGGTCATTTTTTGCTGTAGTTTTGATAAGCATTTACAAAAAGATTCTCATGAGATAAAACATTTTGCAAAGGCATCTTCCCCCAGGAAGTCTTCCCAGATTCCTCCAATACCTTAGTCAGATGTCACATAGTGCTTTGTCCCCCTCTACTTCACTTTTCATGTATTATAATTGTCTGTGTCTCATATCTCTTCACTAGAACATAAGCTATCCTATCTATTTTATATTTCTATCATTTCCCATACAGTGTGCTAAAGAAAAGATGCTAAACAAATGCTCAATGAATTGAAATGAATCTAGAATCTAGAATCCATCTAGAAGGATTCTCCATCTCGGAGAGATGATTTCTTTCTGCTCACCTGAAGGAGACAACTTTGGCTATGTTTTGCATTGGATTCCCACTAATAACCTCTTGTTAGCACTCATCTGCATCCCTCACAATTGTTTGAAAAAGACTCTCTTCATCTATTTCTAGCCCTGGCAATGGCAAGGATTGTGGATAGGATTGTTTGATATTCTGCCTTTCTAGCAGTGACCCTGCTGATTAGGGAATGGAGAATTTGAAAGCATGCTGGAGGTTTGCTTAACAACAAATGTTGGTTCTTTTCCTCATACTGGTATAAGAATTCTTAACCTGGAGTCCAAATTTGTTGTTATTTTTAGTTTTCTGATAATTACATTCCAATATAATTGGTTTCCTTTGCAATCCTATGTATATTTTTTTATTCAATTAAAAACAGCATTCTAAGAAAATTTCACAAGACTCTTTTTTTAAGGTTTTTGCAAGGCAGTGGCTTGCCTAAGGCCACACAGATAGGTAATTATTAAGTGTCTGAGACTGGATTTGAACCCAGGTACTCCTGACTCCAGGGCCGGTGCTCTATCCACTGTGCCACCTTGCCACTCCGACTCTCTTTTTTTTCTAAATAGTATTTTATTTTTTCCAATTACAAGTAAAGATACTTTTCAATATTCAATTTTTATAAGATTTGAGTTATGAACTTATCTCCCTCCTTTCTTCCTTCCTTGCTAGATGGCAAACAATCAGATATAAGCTATAAATGTTCAATCAGTCATGTTAAATATATTTTCACATTTAGTCAAGTTGTAAAAAAGAACAAAAGGTAAAAAACATGAAAAAACAAAAAAGTGAAACTAGCAAAACAATTTTCATACAAATAAAGTAATATTTAAACAATTGGGAAAAATCAATTGCTTGTGGCTAGACTGTGTTAATATAATTAAAATGACAATTCTACCTAAATTAATTTACTTGGTCATTGACCATAACAGATTACTAAAAAATTATTTTATATAGTTTCACAAGACTTTCAAAGGAATTGTAACAAACAAAAAGGTTAAGGACTTCTATTTGAATACCTTTTTTTTTTTTTTTTTACCATTCATTGGGCATAATGTTTGTCCTTCATTTCAAAGACCATGAAATCAGGTAGGTAATGCTATGACAAGCACATATTCATGTGCTTATTCAAGGAAGGAGATGATCCTGGATATGAGCCAATCAGGGTTAAGAGACTTGTCCAAAGTCATGCAGCTAGTAAGAGTCACGTATCTGAAGACGATTCAAATTCCTATCCTGACTCCAGTGCCAGTGCTCTATCCATTATGTCATGTTGGGCATATATTGCCTGGAGAAACATCAGTGGGGAACATAGAAAAAGCTGCCTATCAGTGTTTAAGAGACTGTTCAAAAAAGAACAAAGCCTTGCAAGCAAAATACATTAAACTTCTCAGTTATCAAATATCATCCCAAAATGCCTTTAAAAAAGGATCAGAATTAATCATTGGAACCTGTGGGAAAGCAGAAGGGCTTTTCAGTAAGGAAAGAAAAGAAAAGTCACTTCATCATGCATTCAAGCCTGAAGGATTTAAAAAGTTACATGGGGGCGGCTAGGTGGTGGATAGAGCACCGGCCCTTGGAGTTGGGAAGGACATGAGTTCAAATCCAGCCTAAGACGCTTAATAATTACCTAGCTGTGTGGCCTTGGGCAAGCCACTTAACCCCATTGCCTTTCAAAAAAAAAAGGTACATAGTCCAATTCCCTAGCCTTTTATTGTAGAGAGAGGTTAAGGGACTTGACTGATAATCACATATATAATAAATGTAAAGTTAGGTTTTGAACTCAGGGCTCCTGGATTCTGCTCCTATTAGGGATGTAGGTTTAGATTCTGAATTCCTTTTATATTCTAAAAATTCTTCAATCAATGTTCACCATGGAAGAATTAGTATACTCGAAGGTGAGCTATTACCCTCTTCACAGATAGAACAAGTGCTTTGCTTGATCAACCAGTATGCACTGAAACTTTCCATATTTTCTCTTTTCCTTCTCTAACTCTGACTCTAATTAGTCCTAAGCAGGAACAATCAGAGCCAGAAAGATTTGGCAGGTCAAGTGATTGACTTTCCAACAATCATTGGCTTGAGAACCTCAAGGAAAGGCTAGGAACCTACTGTTTTTAAAACAACCCTGGACAGACATACAATTTCTGACTTCTAACACTGAGATGAACTAAGAAAGTTTATAGGTCCCTTCTAGCTAAAAGATTATGGAGCATCTTACCTAGGTTGAGAAAGCAGTCTCTGTAAAGAGACTGTATAGCTGTATCGAGATAGGGTCACCTTTTGTGTAGTGATAACATTTCTGATCTGTCTATCATCAGTTCAGGCTATAATATAAAATCTCATCTGATCATTTTGCAAGGGAAAAGATTAAAAACAAGGTTTAATAGTGAAGGGGAAGTGTTGGAAAGCTGCCAACAAGACCATTAGTGAGATGTTGTAGTGTAACTGGGCAAAAATTATAGATGAGAAAAAAATGGGCATGATATAAGGAGGCTTCACTGTGATAGTATACAAAAGTTCTTTGTCTTCTTATAGGGTTTTTTCCTATATAGACTTATATGTTGTAATTTTGGACTATAATTCTTTCTCAGTATCTGTCACCTCTCCTTGGAATCTAGCTGTGGCTTTTCTTTAACAAATCAGACTGTTTATAATACACAGACTGTGTGTACATTAAACCATTTAGGTAGAAATATGCACTTTTGAAAATGGGCCAGCCCATCTGGGAAGTGGCTGATAGAACTGCTAAAGTAGAGATACAAGCTAAAAGGATACTGACAAAATGAAGCTAATAAATTTTTTTCAAGATTTAATTTCCATAATTTGAAATTCATTGCTAACTCAATAGCAGAGGCTACAGCTTGTGATGGAAATAATCTTGAACTGATTTCAGTTTTGATCCTCGGGATACCAGGGACCAGTCATTGATACAGGGTCAAAGATTCCTTGCCTGCTTAATGATCTCTGGGTTTCATTTGGTTCTAAAATTCTATGATTTTGTGAATTATTTTATTAGGAATAAAATTCACTTTATTTTAAATGTAAATCAGGTTTCTTTTTTCTTTGTAACTGGGTAGGTACACACACACACACACACACACACACACACACATATGGAAAAATATTTCTATTGATATTATTTCTGGGTCATGGCGCTATGACCACAACAACCTAAATGGTAATTCTCATCACAGATTGTTTATACATTTCTTATTTTGACTTTGTAGCCCTAATACCTAAAGACATATACTTCCTTGCCCATTGTAGGCATTGAATAACTTTTTGTTGACTTTATATGCATTTTTCCACCTTATTTTATTTTTAAAGTAAAAAAATATGCAGATATATACATACACAGATAGGTTATATGTATGAACTTATATATAAATATGTACATATCTACATATGTACTGGCTGTCTAAATCTATAAGTGAAGAAGTCAGTTTTCAAAGGGAAAAGTCCACACAATCAACCATCAAGTTAAAAAAATTTAATTCCTAATAATTTAATTCCTAATAACTGGAAAAATATAAATTAATCATTCTGAGGTTCCAAATTACACCCATATATTGGCAAAGATGACAGAAAAGGCAAATGACAATCATTGAAGGAGCTAAGGAAAAGCAGTTACACTAATGTGTTATTGGTGGAGTTATCAAATGGTTTAGCCATTATATTTTGTTAAATTTAGTTAGTATTTTATTCCCCCCCCAGTTACATGTAAGAACAATTTTTAACATGGATTTTTAAAACTTTGAATTCAAAATTCTCTCCCTTCCTCCCTTGTTATGCCTGAGAAACCAAGCAATTCCATTTAAATTATATATATGAGTACAGTTATGCAAAACATTTCCATATTAGTCATGTTGTGAAAGCTAACATAAACCCCCTAAAAAACCCTCAAGAAAAATAGTTTAAAAAGGTATATATTAATCGGTGTTAAGACATCATTAGTTCTTTTTTCTGGGAATAAATAACATTTTTCATTATACTATATTTAGAGTTGTCTTGGGTCAATATATTGTTGAGAATAACTATATCATTCACAACTGATCATCTTGTAATATTGCTGTTACTTTGTACACAGTACATTTCACTTTGCATCAGCTTATGTAAGTCTCTCAAGATTTTTCTGAAAGCATCCTGCTCATCATTTCTTATAGCAGAATAGTGCTCCATCACAATCACACAGCACAATTTGTTCAGCTAGTTCCCAAGTGATGCACATCCCCTCTTTTTCCAAATTTTTTTTGCCACAAGAAAAGAACTGCTATAAGTAGTTTTTGTACATAAAAGTCCTTTTCCTTTTTGATTTTTTTTAAATCTCTTAGGATACAGACTTAAAGTGGTATTGCTAGGCAAAGGGTATGCATGATTTTTTGGGTCCATTGGGCACAGTTCCAAATTGCTCTATTGCAATTTGATTGAATTAGTTTACAACTCCACCAATAGTGCATTAATATTTCAGTTTTCCCACATCCCCCACTTTCCTTTTATGTCCTATTAGCCAATCTAATATTGGTATGAGGTAGTACCTTAGAATAGCTTTAATTTGCATTTGTCCTTTTGACAGTGATTTAAAATATTTTTAATATGAATAAAAATAGCTTTGATTATTTCATCTGAAAACCATTCATATCTTTTTTCATTTATCAACTAGAGAATTGCTCTTATTTTTATAAATTTCACCAGTTTGAGAAATGAGGCCTTTATCAGAGAAACTTTCTTCAAAATTTTTTTCACACTTATAAATTACTAAATGTATTTCCCTCCATACTATTCCCCTTTGTTTATTGTATTCTCTTTCTTTTTACCCTGACGCTACTCAAAATGTCTTACTTCTGACTACCACCTTCTCCAATTTGTTCTTTTTTTCTATCACACCTCCCCTGCCCCCTTCCCTCCCCCCCCACCTCTGTCCCAGCCCCTTGTCTTATCCCCTTACCCTCCTACTTTTCTGGTAGACTAAGTTAGATTTCTTTACCCAAATGAGCATGTTTGTTATTCTCTCTTTGAGCCAATTCTGATGAGAGTAAAGTTCAGTCACTTCCTTTCAACTCTCCCCTCTTTCCTTCTATTGTAAAAGCTTTTTCTTACCTCTTTTATGTGAGATAATGTAACCCATTTTACCTTTCCCTCTCTCTTTCTCCCAGTACATTCTTCTCTCACCTCTTAATTTTATTTTTTAGACATCATTCCTTCATACTTAACTCACACCTGTCTATATCTTCCCATGTAGTAATGTAAAAAGTTTAAGTCCCTTATGATTTCCCTTGCTTGTTTACCTTTTCATGCTTCTCTTGAGTCTTGATTTTGAATTTCAGGTTTGGTATTCAGCTCTGGTCTTTTCATCAAGAATGCTTGAAAGCCTCTATTTCATTGAATATTCACTTTTTTTTCTCTCCTGAAGGATTTTACTTAGTTTTGCTAAGAAGTGGATTCTTGATTGTTAATTCTAGTTCCTTTGCTCCCTGAATATCATATCCCAATCCCTATGATTCTTTAATGTACAGACTGCTAAATCTTGTGGTATCCTGACTATAGCTCCATAATACTTAAATTTCATTTTGGCTGCTTGCAATATTTTCTTCTTGACTTGAGAGATCTGGAATTTGGTCATTATATTCCTGAAGATGTTCATTTGGGGATCTCTTTCAGGAGAATCTAAGTCATTTCTTTCAATTTTGATTTTATCTTGAGGTACTAGAATAGCAGAGCAGTTTTCCTTGATAATTTCTTGAAAGATTGTGATAAACATTTTTTTATCATAGTTTTCAAGTAACCCAATAATTCTTAAATTATTTTTCCTGGATCTATTTTCCTTATCAGTTGTTTTTCTAATGTTTCCTTATTTCTCATAAAATTATTAACATTTACTCAATGCTAATTTTTATAGAATTATTTTCTTCATTGAGCTTTTCTACTTCCTTTTCCATTTTGCCAGTTCTACTTTTAAGGAGTTTTTTTCTTTAGCAAATTTTTAGACCTCTTTTTCCAATTCTGCTTTTCAAAATATTCTCCTCTAGAGGTGGCTAGGTGGCACAGTGGATAGAACACCAGATTTGGAGTCAAGAGTACTTGAGTTCAAATCCGACCTCAGACACTTAAAAATTACCTAGCTGTATGGCCTTAGGCAAGCCACAACCATTGCCTTGCAAAAAAAAAAAAAGAAGAAGAAGAAGAATCAACAAGATAGGGCAACTAGGTGGTGCAGTGGATAGAGCCCTGGAACTGTGATGAAGATCCCTGATCTACTGTGGTCACAAGCTCTGATTATTACTGCTGTTCCTCACATTGGAACTGCTCCCAAAGACTGTGACCCAGATCTGAATATGATTCCCCCCACCCATCCACACACCCAGTGCTAGAAAGAAAAGATACCTGTAATTTCCTGACCAGTTTTTCAACCCTTTGTCTGTGGCCTGAGACTCCAAAAGCCAGATTGTCCTTTTGTGGGTTATGCTACTCCAGGAATTGTTGTATGGCATTATTTGGAGGTGTTTTGGGGAAAGCAGGTTAGTTGCTGCCTTTTTTTCCACCATATGAATCCATCCCCTGAGTCATTCTTAAAATCAATTTTGCATTATGCTTCCAAATTCATTAAAATGTGTGCATCCTTTGATCCAGTGATACTACTACTAGATTTATACCCAAAAGAAGTCAAAGGAAGAGGAAACGGACCAATGTGTACAAAAATATTTATAGCAGCTCTTTTGGGGAATGGCTAAATAAACTAGATTGGAATGAAATATTACTAAGCCCTTAAGAAAAGATGAAACACATATCATTCAGAGAAAACTGCAAAGACCAATATAAACTGATGGAGAATAAAATAAACATGAGTAGGAGAATAATTAATATGATAACATTGTAAAGAAAAGTAACTTTGAAAGACTTTAGAACTGATCAATACAATGTTGAACCATGATTCTAGAGGATTAAAGATGAAGCATACAACCTGCCTCCTGACAGAGAGGTAATGAACTCAAGATGCATATAAATATTAGATATGACCATTGTGGGGATTTCCTTTGATTGATTATGCATATTAGTTACAAAGGCTTTCATTTTCTTTTTGTTTTGTTTAATGGGGGTAAAGGAGGTGGGAGAGAGAAAATAAATGTGTTTTTTAATCTTAAAAACAAAATAAATATAATAGGCATCATTTGCTCATGGGTGCAATTATTATAAATGATTGAGACTTGACCCTTCTTTTCAGAATTTAGGGGAGATGGATTATGTCTGTATTATCAGCCTGTTAGCTGGGGGTGGGGGTTGTAGAAGAAGACAAGTTCCAGGACAGATGTAATTGGACAATCTCTCTTCCAGTCTCCCAAAAAACCCATCAGGCTATAATTATCTTTTTGACATGTCAATATCTCTGGTCTAAAGCTGTAATGAGGTCAGAATTAAAGCTATTTTCCTGGTTATACTTAAGGGGGAAGGCTAGCCCTTAAGTTAACACTAACTAGCATAGACATTCTTTATCATATGCTGGATGACTAAAGGTCATCATAAATGTTGTGTGGTTGTATCCCATTCTTCTTACCCCATTTGGGATTTTCTTGTGGTTTGCCATTTTCTTCTCTAGCTATTTTATAGATAAAGAAACTGAGACAAGCAAGGTTAGGTGATTTGCCCAGGGATGCACAATTATTATTTTAACCTTAGATGGTGAGGCTTCCTGATTCTAAGTTCAGTGCTCTATCCACTGGGCTACAAGCTGCTCCATCACAAATAATGAATAGCAAGTAAATCCATTTTTCTAATCAAAATAGCAGACCAAAATCAGAGTTCTGCAGATGAGAAAAGAGTAATTTAGTTCTTTATCTGATAGCAAGACAAGATTAAGCCAGAAAAAAGAGTAAAATCTCACCCTTAGGAAAATCATGCTCAGAAGTCTCTTAAATTGCAAGTACTAGAGGTCAGAGACATGATGGGACCAACTCCCATTGGTGACTGAAGTTCATCATTTAAAAGTCTCTGCCTTCCTCTCTTCCATAAGGTCATAGATGAGGATTAGGCCTATTGTGTGTGTGTCTGGCGGGGCGGGGAGAAGTTGAATGAGACTGAGAGACAAAAAGCTGTAGAGCACAACCTCCATGAGATTCTTAGGGTTGGGTTAGGATAGATTTTATCTGAGTAGATCACAGATGAGGCTTGTCCTGTGGGGTGGCTATTTTGCTGCTAGGAACAGGCAGATGATTTTAAATTCATCTCTTCTTTTCCTCCCCTTCTCCCATGAGGACTTAAGCCTAATGATTTCTCTCAGTAACCTCTTTCTTAAGAGTTTGCTTACCTTTCTTTGCTTATAAGCCTCTAATTGTGATCAAAGCTATTAAGCACTCATATTGTAAATCTATGTGTATTATTGTTGGAATGTCCTTGAAGGCAGGCAATGGGGGACTTCCCAGGAAAGGAAACAAAAAGACTGTGGTCTTTTGTCAGAGTGGGATCTTTGGCTGGGGGATCAGAGTGATAGAAGGGTTATTAATTCACCTTTGCAACTTCTTGGGGCAGGGAGAATACTTTCACTGGAATTTCTTTAGACATTTGAGTCAGAAGTAACTAGGGACTGTTATTGAGTCAGGGCCTCTGAGATCTTTCTGGGCTTCATTGGAGGAGAAAATCCAGTCCCTTGAGAGGGAGGGTCTGAGGAAGTGACAGGAGAGAAAGTTATGCTGAAAAGGGCAGAAACAGTGTGAACCACAATTTTTTCTTTCAGGGGGGAGTAATAATGATCCCTAGGTCAGCAATCACCATTTCTAGATATCCATTATTATCAATATCATTATACCTACCTATATTTAAGAGTGTTACATTTGAATTCTGACTACCAGTTATTAGCTTGACATTTAGTTTAATAATTATTGTTATTATTTGGTCTTCTTCTCTGGACCTCAATTTCCTCATCAGGTAAATGAGATTCTCTAAGGTCCTTTTCTGCTCTAAGTTGATGGTCCCATTTCTATAACATATTCTAAATATTCATTTTCATGTTCTTGAATTGGATGGAAGGATATACTTAACTTTTTAATTATATTTCTCCAGTTTAATTCTCTTCAACCCTTCAGGATTTCCAAAGTCTTTCTCATCTCAAAGCTTGACCAAACATTTTCATGGAGTTGTATTTAATCCTTTGTGAACCAGTCTATTTTTTTGTGATTCTCATTCTTGTAAGTCTCTAATGCTTTTGCTCTAAGCTCAGTCAGTAGTAGTGTTGTTAAAAAATAAAGAACTTGGAGCCAAGAAGATCCAAGTTTAAATTCAATCTCAGACACTTACTAGTAGTGTGAACTGAACAAATTATTTAAGCACTATGTGCCTCTGTTTCCTGATGTGTAAAATGAGTATAGTACCTACCCTTTAGAGATGTTGTGAGGATAAAGTGAGATAATATTTATAAAGCACTTTGCAAATCTTAAAACCCTAAATAAATATTAACTATTATTATTTGTTTTTGATGTGACCTTGAAAAAGTCAAATATTTCAGAGGTGATACAAAGTAAAGAAAGAACAAAAAAATACACAGTAAACAGAATAACATAAAGGAACACTATGTTAGCTAAAAGATAATAATTTTTAGCTAACATAGTAACCCATTTTCATTGCATAGAAGAAGTTTATGAAACACTTCCCTCTTCTAGGTGGAGAGGTGGTATATTATGAATAAGAATCACTGAATACAATGTCAGACAAGGTTCAAATATCAGATTATTTTGCTTAATTGTTTTATGGGAAGATTATTGAATATGTCCATAATATTTTAAAAAGCATGAATAAAACATAAAAAGAAAGTCAGTATCTTATAATCATAATCTTATAATCATAAAATTTCAGAATAGAAAAGAGTCTTAGACATCTAATCCAAACCCAATATGAATAGTGAAGTCCCTTCACAGTTAACTTGAACATCCAATACTAGGTATTGATCTGCTTTCAGAGTTAGTCCATTTTATTTCTGGACAATTCTAGTAAGAAAGATCTTTATACTGAGTTAAAACTCACCTTCTCAATAACTTCTACCTCCCTGGCTCTTGAAAACAATAAACTATTTGATGTTTGGTCAAGAATTAATCTGATCTCTCTTCCTCATGACAAAATTTCAAGAACTATAGTTTTCTACCTATTGCTCCTTTTCTAGTGTAAGCATCCAAAGTCTCTTCAATCTAACCACATAGGACATGTATTTAAATTCACCACCACCACCACTAATTTAATTGCCCTCCTCTGGATGTACTTTTCTTTATCAATTTCCTTTCTAAAATATGATACTCAAGATGTAGTCTGAGCTGGATAGAAAATCAATGGGATTCTCATTTGTCTATAATATCAAAAACAACCCTCTTCTACCTCATTAAAGCTGTGAAAATTATCTGGATTTTATTTATACATTTGATTTTAAAAAATGGAGGTAGGTGGTATGGCAGATAGATTACTAATATATCTTCTTCCCAACCTGACCGTGATATTATCTGAAAGAGATGCTTCTTAGAAAATGTATGGGGGTGGCTAGGTAGTATAGTGGCTAGACAACCAGCCCTGGAGTCAGGAGTCCCTGAATTCAAATCTGACCTCAGACACTTAATAATTACCTAGTTGTGTGGCCTTGGGCAAGCCACTTAACCCCATTAACAAAAACTATGGAAATTGACTGAAGGTTTGTGATGAGAATCAGAAGCATCAGGTACTAGAAGGAATTGCAGTTTTACAATTGGTATATCATACAATGGCAAAAGTACTTCTATGGCAGAAAGAAGAAATGGATCCTACCCAACACTTTAACTTTAGGTAAGCTACTTCTCCTATTTGGACCTCGGTTTTCTTATCTGTAAAATGGAAGAGTTGGATTATATGATATATCTAACTTCTCTTCCAGCTCTTAATCTGATTTATTAGAGGCAACCAAAATTGATTTGTCTAACCTTGAGTCAGGGGAATATGGAAGGGAAGGGGGATACAGTATGGATTAAATACACATATGTCTCAGTCATCAAAGTAAGTGCTCTACAAACATTACTTCACTTGATCCTAGAAGGTAGATGCTATTATTTTTTTTTATTTTTTATTTTTACAGTAGAGAAAACTTTGGCAGGCAGAGAGAGGCTAGATGATCTTACCTTCCCAGGGTCACACAACTAGAAAATGTCTGAAGTTAGATTTGAATTATGTTGGTTTTTTACTCTAGAACCTATGTTCTATTTACTTCATCATCTAGCTGCCCCTGGTCCTACCAATTCATGTTCTACCTAGTTATGGTAGAATTGGACGTATGATCTGGATGCATAATAAAGAACAGGCATGTAACCATTCAGTTCCTCAGGTATAAATTATGGATGAAATGACAATCTAAATCAGAAGGAGTTTCCATATGAACAGTTCTCACACAGGTGAATTAAAGATCTAGACCAACACAGGCTTGTGCATCTAAATGAACAAACAAACAAAACCCAAAACTATATGTATCAATAGATTTTGCTATCAATCCCTTGATCAGTACTCTAAAGAGGGGAATAGATTTTTCATCCTGGAGAAAATCACTTAAAGAGAGCTTATGTCTAGGATACCCCAAATAGGATCAGAAAAAACAAACAGAATTTACTGTGTAGCTCAAGGTTAGGACCATTATTTGCATAGTGAGCGGTCATCTGGGTGTGGTTACAGAAAATTTCTATTGCCAGTTGCTCTGACTGAGGGACTGGAGTTTTTAGCTTCCTGAATTCACAAAATTACCTCTGAGGTTGGAAACATCCTTCACAATATCATTGTTCAGGTACCCATGCTCATGGAAATTGTCACAGCAGAGGAAGGACTAACCCAATAGCTTTACCACCTGCTATCGTATGTGAGGGGGAGAAGAGTCTGTTCAAGTCCAAGTGAGTTTCCTTGGAGTTCCCCAGTCCTGGAAAGAGAGGAAGACAGACACAGAGTTCTCACTGACATAATCTTCTCTGGTGGTGCAGTGAATAGAGCACTGACCTTGGATAGAGGAGGATGGGAGTTGGAATCCAATCTTAAACACTTGACTCTTCTTAGCTGTGGGTCCTTGGATAAGTCACTTAACCCTGATGGCCTCACATCTAGGATCATCTCCAGTTGTCCTAATCCATATCTGACCACTGGACCCAGATGGCAGAGGAGAAAGTGAGGCTGGTGACTTAGCACAGCACCCCTTCCTCACCCAAATCCAAATTCATGTTCTTGTAATGGCACCACCTCCATGATGTCATAATCTTCTTCAAAAAGGAAGGACCAATATTAAAACATCCTAAAATCTTCCAGCATTGAGCAACTTTGTAGTTGGCCAGTCAACCAACATTTATAAAGTGCTTAATATGTGCTAGGAGCTGTGCTAAGCTCTTGAAATGAAAAGGAAGGAAAAAACATACATACATATATATATATATATATATATATATATATATATATATATATATATATATATATATATATATATATATATGATGTAAATGGGACTCAGAAGGAGGATACTAGCAATAGCCTGTCAGAGGCAAAATTTCAACTCATGTCTTCCCAACCAGATCACCAGCCACTAGAATATGTATTGCAAGTTGTGAGGAATATGGGAGTGTTTGGGTTCCACAAGAATGTGAAGCAGGAGAATTGTTAGTTTACATTACAAAGACTGGGGTCTACCTATATTGTTGCCTATGGGCAGGTAGCCTCAATCTGATCAAAATCTGAGATTAAGTCAGGTCTGCCCCACTTACTTCTAAATTAACCTAAAGCCTTCCACCTTTTCCTTTGTGCTTATTCAAGGAGGTAACTGTTCTTGCTCAATAGTGTAATGAGCAGGGAAGGGGAAATGTATAGGGACCAATGTATCAATTAGATTGTGACCCCAGCCAATGATTGGCATGAAGGGGCAGGAACAAAGCCTTTCAAACTACATAAAAGACCTAATATTTCTGGGATTCCTTGCCCCTCTCCCACCTTGAGAGGGAGGTGTGCCATTAAGATATCTTAATAAAAAACCATTTTAATCACTCTGGACTAAACTTTCATTAGCCATTTATAACACATCACAAAGAAATAAAGAGCTAGCTTATTTCTCTAGTAATTCCAGAATCTTTGTCCTCCATGCCAAATGTCTTTGTTTCAGGAAGCTGGCTTTTCAGATGCATGAGCCAAATCTAAAAACAAAAAGTTGGGTTAAAATATCTACAGCTTTGAGATAAAAAAGCCCATCTGTGCTCAGTCCTTCACAGTCTTCCTACCTAAAAATTAGCCTGAATTTCTAGACTATCTCAGCCAAGCAGAGGATACAAATATTTGATGCAAACAAGATCATGCTTAGTAACTTCTGAGAAACCTCAGCTTATTAAAAACAAAATAATGGAGCATATTCCTAATGGAACAACAATATGTTCCTTGATCAGATTCAAACTATGAAGTTGAATCAAAAATTCAGAGAAAGACTCAGAACTCAATATGACAACCTAATCCCCTGAAAAAATAAGGATGAAAAGATTTCTAGAGAATCAATCTGTTCAGAGAATGAAATTGTTTCTCTTTCCTTCCATTTATCCAAGAGCTGTTTCCTGAAGGCTTCTATATAATTATAGCCAGTCATCAATAAAACATTAGTACTTGGGGGAAAAGCAGTTCCCCCCCAAACTGGGCAGAGAATACAGAGCATCATTGGAGGGATGGAGAGATTGCCATACATAGGAATTATAGTTATCCCTTTCACATTACAGGGTTAGGGTCATGGCACCCGTCATCTGGAAAATCCTCATAAAACTTTTTGACTTTTCCTTTCTTCAAGAGAAAAAAAATCTGCATTTTTTTCTTTTTATCTTATGGAATATTTACAGTACCTGATTGTAAAATTTACATTTAAGTATTCAGTCATAGACATCCTAGAGTAATGACACATAGACTGTGTCATTTGCAAAACTCCCCTAAAATTCCTAGTTAATGATGACTTGTGGTATATTATAACTGTGATGGGGAAAAGTCCTGATGTGAAAGGGATAACTATATACCAGTGTAGCATCATATATACTGTAGTGTATCAATTTTCTAGTGATTCTATGTGTAAGCGTCACTTTTTTTTGTTTAGTCTTAATAGTAGTTTTTTAATTACACCTCATGACAATTTTTAGCATTCATTTTAAATAAAATTTTGAATTGCAAATTTTCTTCCTTCCTCCCTTCTCTCACCCCTTCCTTAACAATTTGATATAGGTTATATATGAGAAATAAACACATTTAATGTGCATGCTAACTAGAGAGGCAGCTTGGGGCAGTGTTAGAGAATTAGAATAACTGAACTCAAGTCCCAAGCTTGACATACCTTGGCTGTGATACTCAGGGCAAATCACTTAACCTATTATTAACTCTGCAGACAACTCCCTAAGACTACAATAGGATCATTTTCTAGGAAGACTGAAAAAGAAAACAGGTACGGGTTGTTTGGAAATCTGAATAGAGGTAACTAGAGGTAATGGGGTTCAATAGAGACAGTTTGAGCTATTTGTGGATTTGATTGTGAGTCCTTGAGGTTTTATTAGTTTGAATGTTTGTATGCACAAGCTGCCATAGAAGTGAAATACTTTTAGAGCTGAATTCTTTTACCTTTTCTACAGAGACCTAGTCATGAGCTATATATTCTGATGAGGTTTATTCTACTTTGCTCTATTCAGCACTATTCAAAATTATAATAGAAGTTTACTCCACTCAGATTTATCACTTAATTCAGATCCTAGAAGCTATTATTTACTTCATTATTATTATTCTTTCTTCTTTCTCAAGGTGTTCAGAACCTAACTCATAGTTGTCCCACCCCCATGCACACCATGCTGCCCCCATCCCTGTTCCTTAGACTAAGAGCATTCCTCCATCCCTCAAAATTTTTCAAGGTCATCATTCTTAATCTAAATTCAGTTTCCTTCCCTGCCAGTCTTGATCATATAGTTAACTAGTTCCATTCAGCAGTCTATTTTTATTATCAGTGGGAGTTCAGGGTTATTTTGATTGCTTTGATTTTGAAGAATATAATTTCAAATTGTTTTCCAGAATAGTCGAACCAGTTCACATAGTCAACTATATCTCTACAAACAGTACATTAGTGTACTCCACAAACCTTCTAAAACCCACCATTCCCATCTTTTGGCTATCCTTATCAATTTTCCAGGAATAAGGTGAAAACAAAGGGATATTTATATTTGTATTTCTCTTATTATTAGTGATTTGAAGCATTCTTTTATTTATATATGTATATATATATGATGCTAGTTTGCAATTCTTCTTTAGAGATCATTGTGATTTACATTTAGTTTGTGATTTGCATAAGAACAGCTCAAATTAGAGTTATCCCTTCAACATGTGACTTTCCCTATATCACCAAGAGGCATAAGAAATTAAATGGGCTGGGGGGGGGGGGTTGCAGAAACTGCAAATAACACATGAAGGCCAGCAGATATGGAAAAAGTTTGAAAACTCAGAAATATATAATACATATAATATATAGTATTGAATAATGTCAACATATTTCATCTTTATCATAATTATTCAGACTTCTCTGATGCAAAGGGAAGGCCAAAACATTTTATACAGATTTTCAAAATCATGGGGGTGTAAGACCCCAAGCCCTGTGATGTGAAAGGCAAAACTATAGTATTTTATGCTACATTTTTCAATGAGTTCTTGTTACCTACAATATACTAGGAGGACCAATAGATGGTATAGTTGATAAACACCAGACCTAGGTAGAACAGAGGATACAGGGTTCAGCCTGAAGTTGGAAAAACCTGAGTTCAAATTTGACTTCAGACACGTATTAGCTGTGTGACCTTGGGCAAGTCACTTAACCCTGTTTGCCTCAGTTTCCTTATCTGTAAAATGAGCTGGAGAAGGAAATGGCAAACCATTCCAGCATTTCTGCCAAGAAAACTCCAAATGGAGTCAGGAAGACTACACAATAAAAAGCAACATGTGACTGTGTTAAGCACCAGTGATACAAAGAAAACAAACAAACCAATTTCTTCTTTCAAAGAACTTATGGACACTTTACACAATGATCTCATTTGTATGGTATTTATCCATATTTGTTTTATAGAATCCACCTTCAACATCACTGCCTCTGGGGAAGGGACCATCTTTGACTTCTCTTGTTAAGTGTTCTAACTCGGACAATATATTATGTATAAAAGTCTCTTAAAGATTTAACAGAGGAAGAAGGGTCCAAGAGAGAAAAAACATCTAACCAAACTATTGGCTATTTGAATAAATATAAAATGAATAGCCACTGAGTTCTATTTATTATGATTTTAAACAAAACAAAAGATCCCAAGGGGATGTCAGCTCAAAATTGCTAATGATGGCAGATTGTTAAATTTTCAGTCTGAGCATTTACACCTGAAATTGACAAATACAGCAAACTATGGTTTGATTTGTTGTTTTGTTGATTGTATTACCTGAAAGTAATGGAAAAAAGTTAAGATTAAAGTTAAAAGTGTGTCATATGTACATTGCTTTATTACTGAGAGTCAGTTGTTAAACCTTAACTGGCAAATCTCTATAAAAGAGGTAATTGGTACAAGAAAGCTATTGTCTAGAATGACACTGGAATGACTGAATGGAAATTTTACTTAATATGAAGAAATCTGATCACCCCGAGGAAATCTAACTTGGAAAGGAGTCTTCAATACTGAAAACACTATGTATGTACCTTTTGTGAGGTTGCTCATTATAACTATTAGAATATATATGTTATGACAGAAACAGCCCAAGAAATAAAACAACAATTACACAATAAATTGCCAGGAAATTTCTGGTCATGTTTAAAGAAAGAAACTTCAAACTTTAAAATTAAAATGTCAACTTTTCTTTTTAGTGCAATTGAATTTTTCCCCCCATGCCAATGTTAACTGGCACCTGGCCACAGGATATGAAAGTGACCCAAACTAATTACATTAATCCTCAAGAAAATGCAAAACCAGGAAATCAATGCTGAAGCCATGATCAATACCATTAAATGTCAATGTCAAAGTTAGTCCAAATCTTGATTTCCCCTTTTCTCTATTGCATAGAAGCTTAGGCCACGTTGTAAAGAGGATAAAAACACTGTGGTCAGAGAAGAATGTGCATTGTAGAGTAGAACATTCTTTGAGGCTATGCAGGTTGGCAGCTCAGAGGGCATGCTTGCACAGAGAACAGTGGTTAAGGTTGAGGTGATCTATGGTATGAGTGGACATCAGAGAATCAACAGAAACTTAGTAATACTTAAAAGACTTTAGCAAGTCCATTAAGACTTTTTCCTCAGTGTATCTGTATTGTCACAATCCTTCCTTGCTTGGCAGCAAGGCATGATAGTGATAGAGCACTGTGTCTAATCAAGAAGAACCAAATTCAAATCTAACTTCAGACAACAACTAGCTGTATGACCCTGGGCAAGTCACTTTGGGTGTTTCCAATTCTTCAATTGTAAAATGCAGATAATATAACACCTACCTCCCAAGCCTTTTGTGAGGATCAAATGAGATAATATTTGTGAAAAACTTAGTATAGTGTCAGTCACATTATGAATTCATATTAAATGTTTATCTCCTTTCCTGCTCCTTCCCTTTCTCTCTTTGAATGTTTTATGATTGAGTCAATGATTGCAAAGGTTGCATGTAATTCCAATTGGTTTATTTAGTTTGTTTTTGTTTGGCAAAGAGAGTATTGAACTTGGAATGGGGATTTCTAATCCTGTCTCAGAAACTTACTAATTATGTGACCCTGGACAAATCACATAACCTTTCTTAGCTTCAGTTTCTTTATCTGTAAAATGGGGGTGATAGGGGCAGCTAGGTGGCACAGTGGATAGAGCACCAGCCCTGGAATCAGGAGTATTTGAGTTCAAATCCAGCCTCAGACACTTAATAATTACCTAGCTGTGTGGCCTTGGGCAAGCCACTTAACCCATTGCCTTGCAAAAAAAATGGGGGTGATAGCACCCACCTCACAAGAACAAATGTGGTAACATGTAAACTGTTCTGAAAACTTTAAAAATGCTATTTAAGTGTCAATCATTATGATTAATTTGTCTCCTTAAATAGGTTGAAATAGTGTACCATTTGACCACCGCTTGCCATGACCAACATTCCAGTCACAGTCTTCTACTAAGTATTCTCTAGTTGCTGTTTTCCCTGAGTTCTTGAGTGCTGAGTGTTCTTTACATCTACTCTAACTAAGAACCAACTTGCTCTTGTCTTGCCATTCTAATGCCCATATCAATACCCTCCCCATGCCCTATACCATGTCTTTCTACCTCTTATCCTGGGAACCTCTTGTCCTTTTTACCTCTTGTCATCAAATCAATACTTCTATCTCTGAAATAATTCCACTTACCATGACTATGACTTCCCAGATGAAAAGAGGTTCTACTGGAATCTCACTTTCCTTTATGTAGTATATTCCCTTATTAGAATAAAAGTTTTTTGAGAGTAGTGAGAGAAATTATTATTAATAGTCATTGGTTATTAATCACTGCTCTCAAAAAGCTTCCATTCTAATAGGGGAAGCAAATAATAGGGGAGATCCAGAGATTTCCCTTTTTCTAGAGTCCTCCTTTTTTTTTAATTTTTAATTCAATTTATTTATTTAACTACATAAGAAGTTTTCTTTTTTTTGGTTTTATTTTATATTATTACAATAATGTTGTTATAAGAGTAAACATAACCCCCCCCCCCCCCAGAAGGTGAGGAACCTCAAGAATAGTGAGAGAGAGAAAAAAAATGTACTTCAGTCTATGTTCAGATTCCAATGGCTCTGTCTCTGGGGTGAGTTGCCTTCTTTATCATAAGCCCACCAGAGAAGCTGCTTCAATATTTTTCCCATAGTTGCTATTACTAGCTGTATTTCCTTCCACTCTATTCCTCCCCATTCTCATTTATTCTATTCTTTCTTTTCATCCTGTCCCTGTCCAAAATGTATTGTATCTGAGTACCCTCTGCCACAATCTTCCCTCTCTTCTATCACCTATTCCCCCCCTTCCCTCCCCTCATTCCCTCTTATCCCATCCCTTTCTTCTCATTTTTCTCTAGGGTAAGATAGATTTCCTCACCTTATTAAGTGTGTATGTTATTTCCTCTCTGAGCCATTTGTGATGAGAATGAAGGCTCACTCATCCCCTCTTGCCTTTCCTCTTTCCACTCCATTGAAAAAGCTTTTTCTTAACTCTTTTTTTTGTTTTTTTAGCTTTTGCAAGGGAATGGGGTTAAGTGGCTTGCCCAAGGCCACACAGCTAGGTAATTATTAAATGTCTGAGGCCAGATTTGAACTCAGGTACTCCTGACTCCAGGGCTGGTGTTCTATCCACTGTGCCACCTAGCTGCCCCTTTTTCTCGACTCTTATGTGAAATTACTTAACTTCTTCATCTCCTTTCCCCTCCTCCCAGTACTTTCCTTTATCACCCATTGACTCCATCTTTTTACTGTATTATACCATTATATTCCATTCCTTCCTGTGCCCTGTCTATATATGCTCCTTCTAACAGCCCTTATAAATGAGAAAGTACATATGAGTTATCAATATCTTCTTCCCATGCAGGTATACAAACAGTTCAATATCATTAAGTTCCTCATAATTAGTCCTTTTCATCCACCCCCTCTATGGTTCACCAGTCCTGTACTTGAAGATAAAACTTTCTGCTCAATTCTGGTTGTTTCAATAGGAAAGTTTGAAAGTCCCCTGTTTCAATTAAAGTTCATCTTTTCCCCTGAAAGAGGATGTTCAGTTTTTCTGGGTAGTTGATTCTCGGTTGTAAACCCAAGATCTTTTGCCTTCTGGAATATCGTATTCCAATCCCTATGAGCCCTTAATGTAGATGCTGCCAGATCCTGTGTAATCCTGATATGGAGCCATGGTAGTTGAATTGTTTGTTTCTGGCAGCTTTTAATATTTTCTCTTTGACTTGTGAGTTTTAGAATTTGGCTATAATATTTCTGGAAGTTTCGCTTTTGGAATCTCAGGAGGTGACTGGTGAATTCCCTCAATTTCTATTTTATCCTCTGCTTCTAGGATCTCAGGGCAATTTTTCTGTATTATTTATTGAAAAATGAAGTCTAGGCTCTTTTCTTGGTCATAACTTTGAGGTAGCCCAATAATTTTTAAATTATTTCTTCTGGATTTGTTTTCAAGGTCATTTGTTTTTCCAATGAGATATTTTACATTTTCTTCTAATTTTTGGCTTTTTTTTGGAAGAGTTTTATCTCTTCCTGATTTCTATCAAAGTCATCAACTTCCTTTAGTTCCATTCTGCATTTGAAGGAGTTATTTTCTTCAGAGAGCTTTTTTATCTCCTTTTCCAGCTGGTCTATTCTGCTTTTTAAGGCAGTCTTCTCATTTACCTTTTGTTTTGCTTTTTCCATTAGGCCTAAACTGGTTTTTAATGTATTATTTACTTGAGTATTTTTTTATATTTCTTTCACCAAGGTGCTGATTTGGTTTTCATGATTTTTCTACCTTGCTCTCATTTCTCCTCCCAATTTTTCCATGGGACCAAAGTAATTTTCTATATGCAGATTCTTCTTTTTCTGTTGTTTACACATTCCCTCAGTCTAAGACTAATTTACAACATTTCCAAGGCTTTGGGGTTTTGTGTGGGGACACTCCACTGGGACCTTGATTCCTCCAAGGTCTAGAACTCTCTTGTCTGTGCTTTGATATGTAGATGACCTCGGGCCCTTCTGCCCTGGAGCTGTGAGGGGAGCCCTGCTATCTTAGTATGGAAGGCCAAACTGCAACCTGGATCTGAGTGCAGGCAAACAGCAGAGTCCTGCCCCAGGGAGAGCAGAGAGATTTTTGCAATCTCCCCTGACCTCCTTACCATCTGTGGGCTGTGCTCTGGAGGTACAGGCTGGTTTCTTTGATTCTTGTTGCAGGTTCTTTGGCCAGTACTCCTCATTCCACACTCATTCTGGTGTAGCAGAGCTCTCTCATTGCCCTTCAAGTTGTTTCTGGTGATCCCTGGGCTGGGCTGGTCTTTTTTCCAACCCCATATCCCAGTGAAACACACCTTTCCCATGGGACTTCTAAATTATCTTGGACTAAGAAAAGGTATCACTCAGTCTTTCTGTGGGTTCTGCCCCTCCAAATTTTGGCTACAGTCATCATTTGATGGCTTTTGGAGTTTTGGGGGAAGGAGTTTCCAGGAAATGCTGCCTTCTTGACTCCACCCTGGAGTCCTCCTTTCAAAGTCAGTCTGGTGAATGAACTTATTGGTAAGACTGAATTAATTGTCTTCAGTCTTGGTCAGACTCCTGCAAAGTTACAAGGAATTTAATCTTAGGTGAGAATAGTCATTGTGTTCTACTCAGGTTTTGATTAATTGCCTAAAACTGGGGGTGATCTGGGTATAGAGATAGTCTCTTTGTCCAAAGTTGACATCATATCACTCTCTCAGCCCTCATTGGAGGTGAGTCCACTTCTCATTGTAATATTCATTTCTCTCATTAACTGTTTATCAACCAGAGCTGATTATCACCCTTGGAACACTCATTTTTCAAGGGCATATAAGTGTGAGCCTACTGACATAATTATCTTTGGCATTGGAGAGGAACACTGCTCTTTTTTTTTTTATTAAACTGCTAGGATTAGTAAAAATGATTAATTACCCAGAAATTATATCTTGAACTTTTAGACATCATATGAGGGTCTATAGTTTTGGGGGTTTTTTTTATGTTAGTATCCCTAGCATTTGGCATATTTCCTGATATATTTTGCAGATCAGTCAGTTCAGTCATGTCCAACTTTTTGAGACTCTAGGTTTTCTTTACAAATATATTGGAGTAGATTGTCATTTCCTTCTACAGTTCATTTTATAGATAAATAAACTGAGGTAAACAGGGTAAAGTGACTTGCCCAGGGTCCCACAGCTAGTAGAATATCTGAGACAGGAAGACTATAATGTGTTTAATTATTTGTTTTTCATTCATTTATTCACATTATTTATTCAGACTGGCAGTTCTGGAACTTGAAACACCTGTGTTCAATTCACCAATGGACTGACATACAGGGTCTTAATCTTTCCATTCTCCACAACTATAAATTGCAGAGAAGGTGCATTGATAGGGAAAGTTCTGTGTTCCAATAAAATCTTAGGTCCAATCCCAATCACTGTTGCCTATTCATGTTATCTTCCTTGCATTAATAACAACAGATGGACATACAGCCTCTTTGGTTCCCTCCCTACCCCCACCCTAAAAAAAAAAATCACAGAGAAAATATGACAAGCAGTTTCTCCTGAATCAGTGCCAGATCAGCTTTTCAGAACAGCCTGCAAATTGAAGGCATTGACACCAGGCTATCACCTATCAACTTGAAGAGTGAATGCCCAGGAGGAGTTTAGTAAAGCTCCCCTAAATCCTCCCAAGGAAGTGTTAATCCTTTGACAGGGTTAGCTCTTTGATGAAGTGTGAACTTGCTGGATGTCAGCTCCCCCTCATCCCTTTAACACCACTTTAAGGATGATTGATTAATGCATGTCCAGTTCATCTACCTAGGCTGAACCTTTGAACTTTACCTTTGGAAAGAAAGCAGAAATAAGAGAGAACCAGAGTTGAGAAATGCAGAGAAGAGAGAACTATACCATCATCAATCTCAATCAATCACCAAGCAATGAGTCAATCATTACTGAATGTGCAACATTGTGCTATAGGTATGGAAAAGAAGGAAGGAAGGAAGGAAGGAAGGAAGGAAGGAAGGAAGGAAGGAAGGAAGGAAGGAAGGAAGGAAGGAAGGAAGGGAGGGAGGGAGGGAGGGAGGGAGGGAGGGAGAAAGGGAGGGAGGAGGGAAGGAGGGAAGGAAGGAGGGAAGAAGGAAGAGGAAGAAGGAAGGAAGGGAGGGAGGGAGAAAGGAAGGGAGGAGAAAGGTAGAGACAGGCAGACACAGACAGAGAGGGAGAGAGAAGATGGCACACAGTATGCAAAGAAAGCTGCAAAGAAATCATGGAGGATGAAGACCGAGAACAGGTCATTAGATAGAGCAATTGAGAGATTATTGATTATTTTGACAACTTTTTTTTCCCCTAGGTGTTTGACTGATAGTAGGAATAGTCAGATCTAATGGGGGTAAAGGGAAAGTTAAAGGATATGGATGTGACAAGATTCTGAGCATTTAAAATTTTTTTTTTAATTTAAGGCAATGGGGTTAATTGATTTACCCATAATTACAGCAAGGTAATTATTAAGATTCTGAGCATTTTTGTAGGCAATAGGAAAGGGACAAAAAGATAGATTAATAATTAGAAAAAGAAGCTATCTAGAGGGAATAATCTATTAGAAAATATAGAAGAGAATGGAATTAAGGGTGCTTCTGGAGGTATTGGTCTTTCCAAGAAGGGTCACATTTTTTTCAAATACCCCCCCTCCAAAGAAAAAGAGAAAATGGTAGAGAATGATGTCAAGGAATTGTGAAGCAAAAGGAAGGAGTTATGAGATGAGGAGGAGGGAAGAAGAGAGTAAACATGATGTACAGTCTCACTTTTTTCTATAAAGTAGTTGGACAGGGCAAAGATCTAGGAACGTCAATCAGCAAAGGTACAAGAAACTCAGACTTGGTTTCCTGAAGCAAAAATCTTCACATCTCAAGAACCCTCTAGGGTATGATTCCAGGGATGGAAACAGATGAAGGTACCTGCAGAGCTCGTGGGCTTTCTTGGGCCAAGGTGAGAGACAGGGGATGTTGTTAGACCCCAGAGCAATGGCAAGGGCAGATAATTTCTTAAACCGATCTTCCTGGACCTAGCATAGGTGTCCAAGGCACAGTGGGGGACCTGGAGCTACATAGAAGCAAGGAATAGAACCCATTGTAAACAAGTCTAGTGTGGAAGACCAGGCTCAGACTTAGCCTTTCCCTGAGTGGGAGTTTTGAGATCTCTGCAGATCCTGCAGATCTTTTAAGGGACTGCAGATGTTTTTTTTCCTAGTGGGAAAAACCTCAACAACTAGGCTAATACTTTAAGTCAAGTCAGCAAGAGGATTGAATGGTTCCCTTGATAGGGGGCAGGGAGCAGGACATGGATTCCAGCCAGTGAAAATATGTAGTGTGAATTTAAATAATGCAACTTCTTCAATGGTTTAATTATTCACGCTCATCAGGAATCAGCTGTATTTCACATTAACATTTATAGGGTTGCAGAAAGCCCAGACTTTTTGATTTAAGGTAACAAAGAAATGAAATTGCTTTTTATCTGCGATTAGCAAGTGGAGAACAGACTTTCTTTGCCTGGAACACCAGTTTTCCCTTTTACTACACCATACTTGTGAATCATAAAGCACTTGGGTCAAGAATGGCAGATGGTCACAATCTCACTACTTGAAGAACGCCTCCAAATACCGATGTCCAAAGAGCCTTTGGCAAGCCATGCGTACACAGATGGCTGGATTCACTTCTATGCTTTCTTTTTGCCAGTCTAAAAATAATAGAAGGACAACTTAACTCTAGGCTTCCCAAATTGCCCTCATAGGGGATAGTGCAAATAGAGTATTAGCTATTCTCTGGACACAGAGCAAATGAAATCAGAAAAATATACCTGAACAAGTTGTGATGATAAATTAACACATCTCATTTCCATAAGCCAATCTCATTGGCATAGAGCTTTGGAATCAAAAGACCTGGGCTTAAATCCCAAATCTGACATTGGTTAAGTAACCAAGGGCAAATCACTTAAGCTGTCTAATCATCAGTTACCTCATTTATAAAATGTTGATAATGATACTTATATTGCCAATCTCATAAGATCATCTTGAGGAAAGTGATTTGCAATTATGAAGTTCTATGTAAATGAGTAATTCTTATTATATCATATTATTTTATAATTAAAGCCTCTTCATCCTCCTCATAGAATTTTTCTCTAAAATGTTATCCTCTTAACAAAGGAATAAAATGGATTTTCATGGAATTCTAGAAAGTAAGACATGAAAGGGACATTGAAAGTCATCCTATCTAGCTAACCCTTTCCTTTTGCCTCAGGAAAGGCAGTGAATAATGAAAGAGCACAGAACTTAAGAGTTTAAAAAGACAGTTTTGAATAAGGTGTGTCCTACCTAGTAAATGTTTAATAACTGACTCGATAAAGTAGGACAGAGTTTTAAAGTTTTTTTATGTATTATTATCATAGTCTTCATTATTTTCTCAACTATAGACAGTCAACAAAGTAAGTTAAACCCTAATTTGTAGTATTTGCCATCTTCCAAGGTATAGAGGATAATACAAAAAAAATCTAAGGATCAGTTCTCCCAGGTCTGTGTGAGAGTAGCATCAATATAACTATGGATTGCGACCTTCCTCTAATAAGGTGGAAGCATACTAGTGGGATTCATGAGCTGGTATTATTAGGAGGATAGTCATATATATAGGGTTACTTTTAGAACCCTGAAAATTATAGTTATTACTTCTCTGAGAAACCCACCTAATAGTCACAGTTGAAAGTTAGGTATAAGATCCCTGAGGGGGATGTTACACCCACATAACATGTAACATCCCATTGAACATGGCCTCCCTTGTTCTGCTTAATCACATGTGATTCAGCTTTTGGTTGAACTATTCAAAACTGAAAGGCCCAAATGTGTCGGTGGGTGATTCTTTGATTATCTCCTCCCAGGACAGTTACTGTTGTAAAAAAAGAAAAAGAATAGACAACTCTCTAAATGATTATGTTCAGGCTTAGAGGTGAACTTATGAGTTTAAAAGGTCTAGCAGTCCTAAATTTAGTGAGTACAGATGAATGGTAGCCTGGGGAGTTTCTCAGTTTTCTTCTGAGATGATCACTTGCAAGAGGATAATCAGGAGCTGTTTGAATAATGCAGAATTGAGGTGAAACAAGGTAGAGAACTTTATAAATTGAAATAGGTGAATTTTTTCTTTAGAGACTAAACTTCCTGTGGATTGAATATGATGAAAACCTTATGCCTGAATCCAGACCAGAGGGATCTTTTTATTTTTATTTATTTTTATTTTACTTTTTTAGTTTTTACAAGGCAATGGGGTTGAGTAACTTGCCCAAGGCCACACAGCTAGATAATTATTAAGTGTCTGAGATCAGATTTGAACTCAGGTACTCCTGACTCCAGGGCCGGTGCTCTATCCATTGCACCACCTAGCCGCCCCTATTTTTCTTTTTTAATAAATATTTTATGTACTTATTTTTCCAACTACATACAAAGATAGTTTTCAACAATTATTTTTATAAGGTTTTGAGTTTCACATTTTCATCCTCCTTCCCAACTCTCCTCTCTCCCCCCAAAGGAAGGCAATCTAATATAAGTTATACATGTATAACTGTGTTAAACAGATATCCATATTTATCTTTATGAAAGAAGAATCAAATCAAAATGGGGGGAAAAGTATTGAAGAGAAAAAGAATAATGCATAAAACAATTTTTATAAATTGAAGATAGTAAACTTTGGTTTGCATTTAAACTTGATAGTTCCTTCTCTGGAAATTAATTTTAGAATTGTCTTTGATTATTGTGCTACTGAAATGAGCAAGTCTATTATAGTTGATCATCACCTAATGTTGCTGTTAGTGTGTTTAATGTTCTCCTGGTTTTGTTCACTTCTTTCAGCATCAGTTTATGCAAGTCTTTCTAGGCTACTCTGAAATCCTTTCTCATGATTGCTTATAGATCAATAAAGTTCCATCACTTTCATGTACCATAATTTGTTCAAGCATTACCCAATTGATGGGCAGAGGGATCCTTTTATGAAGAAGGGAGAGTGGTGAGTGCCTTAGGTCCCTGGGCCTGGCAGTGCAATGTTAGACTTATATAGGAACAAGGTATCATCTGTTTTTGGAAGATCCTTTCCCTGGGTCTTCCTTTGACCTTTTGTGATCACACTTCTTGGCTTCTTTTCTGACTTGTCCCTATATATGTTTCCTTCTGGATTTTAAATAGATTACAAAAGAATTATGTGATCTCTCTCTCTCTCTCTCTCTCTCTCTCTCTCTCTCTCTCTCTCTCTTAAATTTAGTTCAATTCATGAGAGATATAAAAAGAGCAGCCCCTCTGTCCTCCTAGCTTGGACACAAAATGTGGTTTATTTTCATCACTATTGCTCCTTGAAGATAGAGTTTTTTAAAAAAAAAATTTGTTCCTGTCCCTGCCACAGATTAAACACTCAGTTTGTTGATTGATTGGAGTATGAAACTAATTTTTCCCAGTTATCCTTTGCTACCAGATAAAAGTTTTCTTTAAGATGAGCAATAGACTTCTATTTCCCCTAACCTGGGAAGTAACTATGAAACATATGAGATCTCTGGCATCCAAAACTTCCCACAGACCCTATGAGAGCTCAATAATCTTTAGAAGTCCCCCACCAAATAACTTTTTGAACCTAAATAATTTTCTTCTAAAGAGATTTTGATTTGAGCCTTAGTTCGGAATTAGACTCAGATAGTTATTAGCTGTGCGACTGGTCAAGTAATTCAACTCTTGACTGCCTCAGTTTCTCTATCTGTAAAACAGGGATAATAACAACATCAAACATTCCAGGGTTGTTGTGAGGAGAAAATGAGATATTTGCAGAGCTTTAAATGATAGCTATTCTTATTTCTGTTCCCTTCTCAGAATAGTTGCTTTTGCTGGTTCTGTCTTTGAAGACCTATTTTAAAAATTTTTTGTTTTGTTTCTTTTTATTCTCCTTTTCTCTATGAAGCTTCTGGTTTTATTTAGCTCTTTAAGCTGCTGTTTCCTTTGATCAGCTTCTGGATGAATAATACTTTTAATAGGAGCATTATTGGGAGCTCCTCAGTCTTCCTTTAGCCTTTTGTTGAACACACACTTTTTGACTTCTTTTCTGACTTGGTGCTTCTATATTTATTTCCCTCTGGATTTTAAACTGCTTATAAATGGTTATGTCATTTCTGCCTGTCTGTCTGCCTGTCTCTGTCTCTCTCTCTGTCTCTCTCTCGTCTCTGTTTTTCTGCCTGTCTGTGTCTCTGTCTGTCTCTTTCTCTTTCTGTCTCTGTCTCTGTCTCTCTCTGTCTCTCTGTCTCTCTGTCTCTCTGTCTCTCTCTCTCTCTCTCTGTCTGTCTCAACTTGGGCCAATTCATGGTAGCTATAGAAAGAGCAGCCCCTCCCAGTTTGGATGTCTTAAACACCACAGGTGGTGTTTTCATCACTATTGCTGATCAAAAACAAAGGCTTCAGAAGAGAAAAGCAGATTTGGGAAATGATCAACTAGTTAGGAAAAAAGAGCTTAGATTTTAGATTTCTGGATGATGGCTTAAAAATCTAGAAATGACAGGTCCCTGGCCAGTGTTGGAACACACCTGACAAGGACTGGTAAAATATATATTCATCTGCAAAACTAATCCAAAGGATTTTAAAATGAAAAGGAAAGGGGAAGAGGGAAACTGCCAAGACATATTCATTAAGTTGTATATCATAGGGAATAGAAATCTTTTAGAATAAGGAATAGCAGCAAAGATGCCCAGAAACCATCTACAATTTGGGAAAGCCTGAGGTCATGTGCTAACCTGTAAAATATCTGCCTTCTGACCTTTTGTATGACTTCATTGTTATCTCACGGATATGATACAAAATGAAAATGGGGGCAAGGGGCTGGGCGAGGAGTGACAGTCTATATGAGAAACAGAAAATACATCAAAGATTTTGGATCTAAATTACTGTTAAGGCCTAGGCCAATTAAACTTCCAAACTTAAGACTCTAACATTTTAATTCCACATGTACTTATGGCTGAGATAAATATGGCACTGAAGAAAACAAAGAAGGGTAAAGCATCTGGATATGACCAAGTATACATACAAGGACTCTGAACTGGACATAATACAATTGGAAGGGTATTAGAGTATATATTCTCAAAGTATTTGAAGGAGAAGAAGACAGCAAAGGTATAGAAAATAACTTGGACCTTATTAATACTGATAGAAGGTACAGAAAACATTAGCAATAATTAACCTATACCCATATTTTTTTTATCTTTAATAATCTCTACACACTCATGCATACACTCACACATATACACATTAAAAGTATCCTTGATGAGAATTTTTTCAGTTGTTTCAGTTGGTATGACTCTTTGTGATCCATTAGTAGTTTTCTTGGCAAAAATTCTGGAGTAGTTTGCTAATTATTAAAAAATTCAATTATAGATATCAAAACTCTGTGTTGAAGACACTTATAACAAGGTGCTTTCCTTTTACATATCAAAATTATTTAATGTTATTTGAAATTAATGTTATTTGAAACACCAGAGATGGTGTTTTCTGATGAACCTCTGATCATTAACATTGGTGAAAATAGGGTGGTAGGTATATGTAGAGCATACAGTAGTTGGTAGAGGATTGGGGGGGGGATGCCAAGGGCTATATTCATAGTGAATCTCATAATATAAAGAAGTGGTAGGGAATAGGAGCAGCACAAGGAGCAGCAAGGTCACAGAACAAATAATATGTCCAGAACATTCACTGATCTTTATTATGGATCAGAGTCATCTATAGTAAGGTAGCTAAGAGGTCAAAATGCTCTAGCTTACAGTCTGTACCAGGGCCTGAATCAATACCGAGTCAATCAATCATTACCACCCAGGCACTGTTTTCCAGTCTACCAACCAGAACATCTCTTTTCTGAGAGTCTCTGCGTGTGTGTGTGTGTGTGTGTGTGTGTGTGTGTGTGTGTGTGTGTGTGCTTAGAAAGGCGAAAAATAATATTAAATCTTTCCTTTTTCAGAGGCCTCACTCTGGAGCTACCACCTCTTTCACAGCTTTCTGTCTTTCTGTCAACTTTATTCAGGGATTCAGAATTACTACCAAAGTTGGCCAAGATTCCTTTTCTTTCAGGTAAATTCTTATCACCATTGTTTTGAGGTAATTTTATCTTGCATAATTAGAAATCAAGGAACCTCCCAATACTTCCAACCTTGTGCCTCTCAAGGTCACCTTGTGAAGGAGTTATTAAAAAAATTCTGGGGAAAAGGAGTCCTACCAATTGAGAGAGGGAAACCATACTTTCTCTGTGATATATGGAGCAAAGATCTAAAGGTTCAGGAGATTCTACAAAGGGAATAAAGAAGGACTGCAGGGAATCATCAAGAACTTTGTCCTCAATGGGTGAATTTTCTTGGATGATAGATCCAAGACATCACAGGAATGTAAAGCCTTCACTCTTCCTAGTGCACTGATTCATTGTGGACAAAACTTCGGTGAGAGTATGGATGATGGAACTGTTGTCTCAAAAGTTCATTAAAGTGCTCAGCAATGCCAATTGTCTCAGGGTGGTATGGAAGGATGGGTAATGGAAAACCCAGTGGATATGATGACTGTGGATACAATTTTGAACCTCCTTTTTGGGTAAGAGTATCTTGATCAGAAACCATGACTCAGGTGGGACCAGAAAGAAGAAGGCTATTTTTCAAGAATTTTGATCATAGTTATTGAAAGTGATAGATTTGGCTGGTACTCCAATGTTATGTCTTTTTATTTTTGAATGCTATTTCATTTTTTTCTAATTACATGCTAAGATCGTTTTCAACATTCATTTTTTATGCATTTGAATTTTACATTTTTCTACTCTCTTTCTTTCCCTTTCTCTTCCCTGTATCAACAAACAATCTAATATGGTTATACATGTACAATCATATTTAACATATTTCCATATCATTGTGTTGTGGAAAAAAATGAGAATTAAAGGGGGGCATCATGAGAAAGGGGGGGAAGCATAAAAGAAATTTTAAGAAGTGAAATAGCATACCTTGGTGTACATTCAGACTCTATAGTCTCCTTTCTGGATAGGGATAGCACTTTGTATTACAAATCTGCTAGAATTTACTTTGATCACTGAACTGCTCAGAGGAGCTAAGTCCATCTAGTTGATCATCACACAATGTTGCTGTAAATGTGTACAATGTTCTCCTCATTCTGTTCACTTAGTATCAGTTCATTCAAGTCTTTCCAGGTTTTTCTAAAGTTCACTTCCTCATGATTTCTTACAGAGCAATAATACTCTCAAATTAATAAACCATAATTTGTCCCAATGCCATATCTTAAATTTCAACTGAAGTAAGAACAAAGTTCTTGCCTTGATTTAGGGAAGGGGGTGGAGACAAAATAATTAATTTTTAAATAAGAGACAGGTCAAAAAACATTTAAATTCAAACCAAACCACACTGGTATTTCAGAGACAGTTATTCTAGTGGCAGAAAATTATTGTTGGGCAGAAGTATGCCTCCTCCTTGTTTTAGGGAGTTCATAGGTCCTATGCTTACCAAAAACAATCCAGACATTGAAACTATAATTCTATATTTTTGAGCACCTTCAATTCAGAAAAGGGTACATATTTCTATTATTCACTTACATGTCCCCCAAAAAATGCATAGAGGGGAGACATAAGAAAAATTCCTTCTTTGGACTTGACTTCTAAAAGGAAAGGCTTTTGATTGTTCAGGCATGGTCTTTCTAGGCTGTTTGTACAGGAATTATTATTGTTGAAGGTCTTAACTGTCCTATTCCTCAAAATTCTCTCACATATCACCCATGTAACTTGAAGTTCAATCTCCTGCTAGTGCTTGCCAGGGTATCTATCCCCTGTTTCCAAGCTGATGATCTTTGAGATACAGTTGCACATTCTTTTCTAATAGCTGTTGAACCAATCAGCAATCCAGGCAATATTGCATCCCTCAGGAATGTCCTTGTAGTAGACCTACTGAGTCATTAAAGGAGGCAAGGTATTAAGGGTTGAGACTGGAGGATTCAGTTTCGGTGGAGTCAGAACTTATTTGGAAAGGACATTAATACCTAAGTGTTGCAGGAAAACACTTAACAATGGAAGTTTCTAAGAGAATTAAGATGACAGAACAGCAAAAAGAGCCAAGTTCCCCCCAAACACAAAGATTTAGAAAATGCATCAGACCAAATCCTGATAGGAAAATTCATAAGAAAAATAACTCCATTTATTGTATAACTGAGTACAGTGGTACTATTGTTTCTCTTGTGCTGGATGCTAAGCCTTGCCTAATGCAGTTTAAAACTGATTTTTTTTTATTTAGGCTGCCATATTCTCTGCTTACTCACATTTAGTTTCACTAAAACTATAAATCCTTTTTCAGACATGTAATAGCCTTCTGTAGCCCTGTGTCTCTCATCTTGACTTTATGAGGTTGATTTTTTTGAACCAAAATATCAGACTGGATATTTTATCTCTATTAAATATAAGCTTTATCAGAGGCAGATCAATGGTCTGGTCTGTCAAGAATCTTTTTAGATTCTAATTCTGTCATTCATCATATTAACTATTTGCCCAATTTTTGTTTCATCTGTGAATTCCCATGTCATCTTTTACTTTATCCAAGCCAACTGAAAAAAAAATGCTCTTCAACTAGTTTTAGCTCTCACCTAACTCTACCCATCTAATCTATATCCTTCCATTTTACCTGCAAGTATAATAAAAGAAAAATATCAAATGCTTTTTTTGTAATCTAGGTAGATTACATCTCCCTATCATTACCTAATCTAGTCTTATCAACCCATCAAAAAACATAAGTGAAATTAATATAGCACAAACAATTCTTTATAAAGTCATGCTGGTTATTTCTGATCAACACATTCTTTCCTAGATTCTTACTTGAATAAGCATTGCACACAAAGAAGCTACGATTTCATCAATCCTCTCCCAATAAGAAATTCCCCACATTAATGCAGAAAGCAACTCAGCCTCATCTATGATTTAGCAGATGCATCCTGAGGAGCTGCCTGAGGCGCCCAGAGATTAAATAGCTTTCCCAGATTCAGTAGCTAACAAAGGTCAGAAGTATCAAATTTGAATTCAGGTCTTCCTAATTCCAACCCTACCATATATCCACTGTCCCAGATTGTCTCTGTTCTGTTGTCATCCTTCAAAGGGAGGGTCCCATTTTTGGAAATCAAAATCACCTGTCTTCTCCTTTCCTGTGGCATCTCTCCATAATTTTTCACATATTGGCTCAGTTGTCACATCTTCCCTAGATTATAGTTAGGCTGATCTTGATGACTTGAACTTAAATGTCTGAGGATATATTTGAACTTGGGTCCTCCTGACTCTATTCACTGCACTACCTAACTACCCTTTTCCTATGATTTTTTAATTGTGTTTTTCAGGGATTGGAGAAGAACTAGAAAAGGATGAAGCTCATAATTTCTTTGGCATGTGAAACTTTCAGATGAAAAAAATTCCTTTCACCAGTACATACTAATACCTTCCTTACAATTTAAAAGGTTATCAAGAATTACCCAGAGCACTGAAAGATTAAGAGGATTGTTCAGGGGTCAATGTGTCCAAGGAGGTACCCATATCTTCTATATATACCCTTCTGCCTCATGTTTCAAAATCTGAATATTAGCAAAACTTTGGCTAAAATATTATATAGATTATGTGACAGTAAGATAGATTCAGCACTGGTTGGAAGGTTGAATTAAAAAGTAGTTGTGATTGTTTCAGTGCCACTATGACAGGAGGTCTTCACTAGAGAACTCCATAGATCTGTACAGATCTGACCCCATGCTAGCTAATATTTTTATCAGTTATTTGGATGAAGGCATAGATGGTATGCTCATCCATGACAGAATCAGTATTCATAAAGATCTTGACTGGCTAGAGCATTTGATTCAATCTAGTAAGATGATGCTTAACAGGGGATAAATGAAAAATCAGGTACTTGCATACAACAAATCAACTTCAGGAGTATAAGAAGGAGGGGGCACAGTTACACAACAGTTATTCTTGGAAATAAAAGATCTGAGGATTTAGGTATACCTCAGGCTTAATATGAATAAACAGTATGACATGACACCAAAAAAGAAATCTAGGACTGCTTATAGCTTCCATTGTACTCTGCCCTCATCTGACTTCATTTAGAATATTATTTTCAGTTCTGGGCACCACTCTTTAAGAAAGATATTGAGAAGTTGGAGTTTGTTCAGGGAAAGGCAAGTATGGTGAAGGGCTTTGATCCTATATCATATCCTATATCATATCCTATATCATATCATATCATATCCTATCCTATATCATATCATATCATATCATATCATATCATATCATATCATATCATATCATTGTGAAAGAATTTGGAATATTTAAGATGGAGGAGTAAGACTGAAGGGAATGTAGTGGCTATCTTCATATATTTGAATGTCCATACTATGGAAAAGAGATTGTTTGTTCTGTCTGGCCTCAAAGAGCAGAATTTAGAGTCATGTATGAACATCACAAAGAATTCAGTAAGACCAGGAAAAAACTTCCTAAAAATTAGGACTGTTCAAGAGTTGAACAAGTTTCTTAGAAGGATTATTAGATACCAATTGCTGAAAGTCTAAAAGTTTTTAAATTTCATTTTAAATTTAATTTAATTATGACATAAAACAAACATTTCCATAACATGGTAGAATTAAAAAATGTATTATGTACAACTTCCTTTTAAATATATAATGAAGTTATCATGTAATTTTCCTGTTTTTCTTTTTCTTTCTTTCCCTCCCCCCAGCTAGAGATGGTTGCCATTAGACACAAATCTATGACATATGTGCATATATTTACACACACACACACACACACACAAAATCATTCTACACATATTTCTATTTACCAGTTCTTTCTCAGGATGCAGATAGAGTCTTCCTTTGTAAGACCTTTGTAGTTAATTTATAGTAGTCAAAATGACTTAATGGTTCAAAGTCATCTTAAAACTATATTGCTATTTAAATATGTTCCAGGGGCAGCTAGGTGGTGCAGTGGATAGAGCACCAACACTGCAGTCAGGAGGACCTGAATTCAAATGTGAGCTCAGACACTTAATAATTACCTAGCTGTGTGACCATGGGCAAGTCACTTAACCCCAATGCTTTCTAAAAAAAACTAAAAAATAATAAGTAAATAAATGAATAAATAAATAAATATGTTCCAGAGGTCTTCAAGTAGAGCATGATAAGTTATAATTAGGCTTCCTTTTGGAAAAGGACTAGATGGCTGCTTATGTCCGTTCGAATTCTTAAGTCATTTGAACATATTCCATTTCCTAAATCTTTCAGAGACATCTTCGCCAATGTGGGAGAGGTCTTTTTTGAGTTTTTTTTTTGATGTTTCATGGAAACCAATACAATTCTCAAGCTGTCCATCTGTTATTCCTCACTGTGGTTACTTGACTAAACTCTCTGCTTTTTTTAGTTATTTACACTCTTTGTAATACTTTTAATCCCAAATTCTGTGGGCAAGTCACCATTGGCAAAGTACTATACTCTTCTTGAACTTATGAATTTTTCATTGCTTTTTTCCCCCAATCGGCTGATTATCATTTATGAATGCATCTACTATGTTTCACCAGCTCCTACAAGCTTGCACAGTGTTCTCTGCCAATGCAATCCCTTGGGGACTTTAGAGAACACTTAGATATTGCTTTTGATCTGCTTACCCTGAGAAAGACAGTCTTTTCATTTGACTGCCAAACTGGATCTGAGAACGTTCTCAAAAGGCACCAGATGATTTGTACCTCTTTTTTCCATGCTGTGATCAAGGGAGTGGCCTCTGGGGTGGGAAGAGAGGCCTCAGGTCTTAATGTCACCTCTTTAATGTCCACACAGGCTATGAATGTAGGCCTCTGTTCTTTGCCTCTTTACAATCTTTTCTCATGCTCCTAAGTGAGGGAGTATCCGATTAGGGTGTGACCTTATGAGCTTCGAAAGGTTGGCAGAGGAAGCTGGCAGAAATCCGGGAACTGGAATTCATGCCAGATTTTACAGACCCAAGAGCCTGGCAAGGAGTGAAATCCCAAGGAATCTACTTGACACAGCTTGGAAGAGGATTGAAGGCAGTCATACCTGCGGCATTTGGCTGTGACACATTCTAAAGGGAACTTGATGGACTCGAGCAAATACCTGAAGTTAAGCCCACTCTCCCCATGAATCAAGGTGGTGTTGGGGGGGAAATGATTATATACATGTTCTTGGTAAATCTTCTCAAGAAATATCCTTTTATAAAAATTCATCTTAATGGGTTAAATGATAATGGACACAAATCATTGGTAATTGATATTAGAAAGAACAAACAGAATGGGAATTCAGATCAGTGTCAATAGAGAAGACATTCTTCAATCCCCTCAGGAATACCTCTAGGACCCTGAACTGAGAGATGCCACTTCTGACACTGGTATATAATGTACACATGGACACATACACCTGTCTGGTACCAGCACACAACACACACACACACACACACACACATACACACACACACACTACACAAATGCATGTAAACATGCACATTCATGTATCTATGACCTTTGACACTGATATTTAATCGTATACATATCCATATATACACATGTGTATATGCAGCTTCTGACATTGGTATATGGTTTATATATGCTGATCAGACACCCAATAATTTTTAGCCATACCGATGAGTATATATATATATATTCACACAACTTCTGGTACCTATGCATAATGTGTGTGTGTGTGTGTGTGTTTGTCTGTGTGTGTGTATGCATGTGTTATGTGCTGATCAGTTTTATCCATTATATGTGGGTGCATATGTATATATACACATGCATGTGTACACATATTTACATATATACATCTACACATGCATATGTGCATATACAACTTCTGACACTGGTGCACATTGTGTGTGTGTGAATACACACACACATGAATATATGTATATATGTGTGTTCTGATCAGACTTCCAGACTTCCTTAGTTTTAGTTTTAACCCTACTCTCTCCCTCTCTCTCTCTCTCTCTCTCTCTCTCTCTCTCTTCTCTCTCTGCTGTCTCTCTCTCTCTCCTTCTGTCTCTGTCTCTGTCTCTATCTCTGTCTCTGTCTCTTTTTACATATTTTATCTAGGTTAAAAATACATCAGCCTGAACCTTCTTGACATCAGAGCCCAGTGACTGAGTCAACACACTTGTCTTTCCCCCCTTCACTATCGGTTGCTTATCAGTCCCTCTCAGTATCATTTACTGCTACATACTTTCTCAGTTGCAGCCAACAGCCACTTCTAAGAACTTTCTTAGCAAGACTATAAGTGAAGTCAAACTATACCTAAAAGTAGTGATGGGAAGGAACAGTGGCACCAGGTCCCTGACTTTTAAGACATTTAAGACAGGCATCATTTAGATTTGAATTAGAAATTGAACAAGAGAAGTCTGAAATTAGAGGTGATTAAAAGGACATTTCAATGCCAAAAAGGATCATATAGACAATAAGCAGCTTTTTTTCTAGGAGATAGTCCCACAAGTAGATCATCTGGTAATGGCATGAAAACTATGTCTCCAACACCCCAAAACATCTGCATGAAAAATGAATCCTATCAAGAGATTTGGCATCAACTAGATGACAGTATTTTTCTCTTTTTCCTTCCAGATGTTTTTATTCCATATACACAATCCCTGATGTCAATAAGTGGACAAAGGGATCTAAGTCTGAAGTGAAATTGAGTGCTGGACACATCAATAATTAGGAATGAAATGAAATAAGCCAAGGTCAGCATGGGATTACCCTCATTAAACTTAACAAGACCATGAATCCTCTGGTTGAGATTGGAGACCATAAGACCTTTATTACCAAAGTCTATACCAGGAAAAGTAAATATGGTGAGGATATTTTGAAGGTGTTACACCGAAGTGAAAAATATGAAGATCAAGGTTTGAAAGTTAGAAAAGGAAGAGGTACCTAAGTGTGCCCTTAGTAAAATGCCAAGGAGTAGGAACTTCAATTGTCTGTTTCTCTTCTTTGTCTCTGGTTCTCACCTGCTTGGTAAACTTCATTCAGTCACTTACTAGATTATTGGAATTACCCAAGGCCTTTCCCACTATACTGCAAATAACACTTTCAATCACCTGAAAAGTCATTTTAGATAGCATTTAAAATATATTTTTGTTGTGTTATATATGAGTTAGGAGAGTAAAGGGAGAGATAGGATGAGATTTTTAATCCTAGTTGATGCAATAAATAAGTAGCAAACTAATAAAATAAGACATAAAATCCAGGGGCCATTGGATAATCAATCAATACCATCTAATTGTCTAATACATATTGCAAATAACAAATAACATGTCTACGAACAACAAGCTGAGCTGAGAGGGAACATGATATAAGGTCTGAAGAGCACATATTACACCAAATAGATAATCTTGGAGAATATTTATTCTCTTAGTCTCATCCTTTTTTAAAAATCCTTCATTAACTGCTTCTCTTCTTTAAGATATAACTTGCCTACATTGTGATTGATTTGATTCTTTACGCCATTATACATCAAGGAGAAAAATTAGAGATTTCATTAATACCCACCTTATAAACTTGAAAACTATTTGGACTTCAGGGATGAAACTATATATTTTTAGACTGCATCTTTATATCTTGCCTTGGCTGCAAGTACAGCAGCCACCCCTGGGTCTAATAACACTGATAATCAGCATGGAAACTTTGACCAGCATCATTTCTGACCTGGGCAATTCCCCCTCCTTAAGGATTGTCTTCCCATTAAAAGCTGAATTCCTTGAGATTAGGCACTATCTTATTGATCTGTTTTTGTTCCCAGCCTTAGGGCAGTCCTTTGTACTTGATAAGCCCTTAATAAATTTTTCTTTCATTAAGCATTCAATCTGTATGCAGACTGATAGCCTGCCCTCCCTCCTTTATGGGAGTTCATATCAGATCCAGACTTAGTGTGGACCCAGAATGACTTTAATCTTACTGCAAATTTGAACTCCTGAGCTCAAGAAATCCACTAGATTGTCACCCCAGCAGCAGGGTTTCTAGGCATCACTGTACCTAACCTTGCAATTTATATATTTAGGCATATAAGTGCATATAATATGACCATTTGTTTTTTACTCAGTCCAAAAGAAATTATTTTATTTTATTTTTTTTACAACTACATGCAAATGTTTTTAACATTCATCCTTTTGCAAACTTTTGAGTTCCACATATTTCTATCACCCTCCTTTCCTTGCTCCCATGGCATCAAACAGTCTGATATAAGTTGTGCTTGTATAATCATGTTTGAGAAACTTCTATATTAGCTAGGTTGTAAAAGAGGAGTGAAAACTAAGGGGTGGGACAGCTAAGTGGTACAGTGGATAGAGCATAGGTCCTGGAGTCAGAAGGGCCTGAGTTCAAATTTGACCTCAAACATTTAGTAGTCACTTAGTTGTGTAACCTTGGCAAGTCACTGAATCCCATAACCTGGCAAAATTAAAAAAAAAACTTAAGGGAGGAAAGGACCATGAGAAAGAAAGAAAAGGCATAAAAGAAGTTTTAAAAAGTAAATATAGTATGCTTTACTCTACATTCAGACTCCATAACTTTTTTGTTTGTTTTTGTTCTGGCAAGGCAGTGGAAATGGGCTTAAGAAATTTGCCCAAGATCTGTCTCACAGTTAGGTAATTATTAAGTGTCTGAGATCAAATTTGCACTCAGGTCCTCCCCATTACAGGACACTACATCATGTAGCTTTGTTTGTTAGTTAGTTTGTTTTTTTCTGGATTTGGATGGCATTTTCCATGATATGTCTCTCAGGATTGTTCTTGATCACTGAACGGTTGAGAGGAGCTGTGTCTTTCATAGTTGATTTTCTCACAGTGTCACTGTTAATGTGTGCAATGTTTTCCTGGTTCTGCTTATTTCACATAGCATCAGTTCATACAAGTCTTTCCAGATTTTTTAAAAGTCTGGCCACTCTTGATTATCATAGTTTGTTCAACCACTTCCCAATTAGTGGACATCCTCTCAATTTTCAATTCTTTGCCACTTCTAAAAGAGCTGCTCTAAATATTTTTAGACATGTGGGTCTTTTCCCTTTTTTCTTTGTTCTCTTTGGGATATAGATCTAGTAGAGGTATTGCTGAATCAATCAAAGTTGTATTGCCCTTTGGGCAAAACAAAAGTTTTAGAAGGTATTTACTCAAAGCTAGAGAAAAAAAGTTGAAGTGATTCTTTTTCTCTTCCTTTCCTCTGTACTCACAGGACTTCCAATCAAATCTTTATCCTTTTGAACCAACTCATTTTTATCCTTTCTTGAATCCCTTTACATTAGGACCAGGCTGGAGCACCAATCATGGACAAATAGCTTATGTGTCCCTGAAATCTGGGACACTGAAAACTATACATTACATGGTCCATGGTTGGAGAAACTGAAGTAATAACAAAAATACTTAAGGAAAATGAGCTTAGGCAAAATTCACAGACACCTAAAGAGTGTCTTAGTGTGCCTCTTCTGCCAAAGTTCTTCCTGTATTTGAGTCATTGTTAGTTCAATGGGTTTGAGGAAGAACCAGAGACCAAATTTATCTTATTGCTATAACTAGTAATTCTAGACCTATATCAGTTAGTAAGCTAGGTAACACAATGTATACAATATTGGGCTTGGAATCTAACACTTATTAGCTGTGTGGCCCTGGGTAAGTGATTTCACCCTGTTTGCCTTAGTTCTTCATTTGTAAATAGAATTGGAGAAGAAAGTGGTAAACTACTCCAAACATCTTTGCCAAGAAAACCCCAAATAGTATCATGAAGAGTTGGAAATGCCTGAAAAAGACTGAACAGCAACAAAACCAAATAATAATGTTAACAATGGACAACCTTGCTTTATTCCTGATCTTATGGGAAAGACCTTGAATGTTTCTCCAGTAGAAATGATGCCCACTTTTGGTTTTAGATACATGTTTGTGCCATCTTAAGGAAAGGGCCATTTTTCCTAGGCTTTGTAGTGTTTTAACAGAAAATGATATTTAACAGAAAATGTATTTTGTAATAATAAAGCAAACTTTTTGTATCTATTAATATAATCACATGATTTATATTATTTATTAAATCAATATGGTCTGTGGCTTATAGTTTTTTCTAATATTGAACAGATTCTGCAATATTCTATAAATTCAACTGGTTCATAGACTATAATCTTTCCAATGTGATGCTATAGCCCTTTGATAATTCATTCAATATTTTTCATTGATTGTAATTCAAGATAATTGGTTTAAAGTTGTTTCCCTGAAATCTGCCATTGCTTTAGGATTCAAAAGTGTATTTATCTCATAAAAGGAGTTTGGTAGGATGTTGATTTCCCTATTTTCCAAGTAATTTATGTAAAATTTTAATCTATTGATTTTTCAATGATTAGTAAAATTCACTCAAAATTCTATTTGATTGTCTTTTATTCCTTTCATATAGGACTAATTCAGTTTCTTGTCAAAATGAGTTATTTAAATTCTCTATTTACTATTCTGATAATCTGGGTTTTTAAATATTTGTAAATAGTCATATATATCATTTGTCACAATTTTAATGGTATATAATTTATCAAGTTAGATTCTAATTATTTCTTTTTTCCTATTTATTTGACATATTCTTTTCATGATTTCTGTTATTTAGTTTTATCATTTTAAAAAATCAGAATAGCTTAGGTTTGTTTTTTATTTGATTTGATTTGATTAAAAAGACAACTCCTAGATTTATTAGTTAATGTTTCCCCCAATAAAATATTTATCTCTTGTTGAAGTTTTTTGATTTGTTTCTTTTCTAGCTATTTTAATCTTATGTCTACTTCATTGGTCTATTTTTGTGAATGAGAATTTTCATAATATATATTGCCCCCAATGACTACTTTGATTACATTTAATTATAGGTTTTAATTTTTATTTTCTTGAATAAATTAATTGTTTCCAGGGTATGTTCTTTGACATTCATATTCTTTAGGATCAAATAACTTAATATTTCTTTGATTCTTTAAAATATTTTATATTGGTTATTTTTTTTTGTTAAATTCTGTTAAGATGTATTTGTTTGATCTTCCTGCATTTACTATTTGTGAGTTTTTATGCTCTAGTACATGATCAGTTTTTATAAAAGTGCATATTAAGATAAATAAATATATTCCTTTCTATTCTTATTCACTCATTTATAGAGGTCTGTCATCTCTAACTTTTATAATATTCTATTCAGGCCTTTAACATTTAATTCTCTTTTTTTTGTTAGTTTTATCTAGTTTTTGAAAAGAATAAAAAGATTTCTAACTCCATAATTTCTCTATTTCTTCTTGTAATTTAATTAACCTTTCTTTCAGTATTTGAATTATATAATTTGGAGTATATAATTAATTATTGATATTATTTTATTGTCTATTATACCTTTAATTTCTATAATGGTTTTAAAAAATTTGACTAAGGCAAATCAAATTCTATTCTATTCCTTTTTAAAAGCTCTGTATGTGAATCTTTTGTGTTTCAAGTGTTTTTCTTGAAAAACATTTTGGTGGTTCTGCTTGCTAACCTATCATGCTATCTTTTTCTGTTTTATGGCTAATTTCTTTCCATCATATTGTTCACCTATTTGCCTCCATCATACATGCCTCAACTAAGTAAGTTGGACCTGATTGACATAAGGAAGTTTCTCTCCTCTTTTTTTTTTAAAGCTTATTAGTCATTTATTAAGTAAATGCACTGAATTTAGGCAATAGTTTCCCTTTTCAAATGTCTTTGTTTGCCAACAGTTTTTTTAAACTAGGAATGTAAAAATCTAACTAAACAACAATCCTTATTGTTTTATGATTGATATTTTAATATTGTTTTTATGTTCTATGTTTTCATTATATGCCAAATCTTGATTAATTGAATTAATTTAACATTATTCACTTGCTCATGTTTGTCTACTACCAAAATTTTCATCCAAATTCAAATATTGATGCACTTAAATGTTGATGGCTGCTCGAGTGAGTTTGGGTTAGAAGGTCAGTTATGACTAAATGACCTAAGCTTTGGTGACCCTTGAGCTGAAGGCTTTCCACAGAACTCTGATTTGATAACACAACTGCATCATTTGTGGCCTCACTTGTTGACAGCCCTGTTCCGGAACTTCTTGACCTGAGTTATATCCTGCTAGGTTATTTCCTGTGCTAGTTAGAGTTACATCATTGAGCTGAATGAGTCCCCTGGTGGACAGGAGAACTCAACACTTAAAAAGTTCAGAGTATAGATGAAGTCAAAATAAGGTGTGTTGAGAAATTCTAGGATCTACATAATATAGTTTATCGTCTTTGTTACTTGTCTATCATACCCAAGCTAAGGACTGAAGGGAACTCATGATGGGGAAGTTGAATTTACAGATGAAAGTATGTAATTTAAAGTATTAAATAATTACCTGAGAAGTTAAGTAAATTGTTCACAATCATGTAATATATATCAGAGACAGGACTTAAACTCATATTTTCTTCAGATAAGCTTGACCCTCTCTATCCACTACATCACACTGATTGCTCACAAAAGTAGAACATTATCCTTCTAAAAATGGACAATAGTTTTTCAGGTAGGAATCCTCTAAATTGTGCTGATAGGTTTACAATTAGTCCTTTGCCTCTTGACATAGGGTCAGTGGTTGCTATGGCGTGGACCCCAACTGTGGAAAGTAAGTTTGCCACTAGATTAGGAGATAGTGTTGCTTTTGAAGAAGGTTTGTTGCTTCAATCCCAGTCAGTTCTTTTCTCTCCTGGAAAGAAATAACTTTAGGTTGACTATTTATTCAAATAGCCTTAATCCATTTAGAAAAAAACATATCCCAGACACAGCCCACAAATTAATCTAGGCCCTCCTTGATTTGACATATAGTACTTTTTGGTCACTCTCTTGTTCATTAAATCCTGTGGATTTTTAGTTAATCATAGTTATCCTTTGAAATTGAAGAAGACCACAACATCAGGAAAGTGATGCAGATCATAGGATCTGCACATCACATTAATTAAAGTGAGGGGCTGCAATGCAAAGACACCAATCTCACTTTCCCATGGGAGTCTAGCATCCTGACATAGTGCAGGACAGTTGGTGATCAATGGGATTTACAAATCAGATCTTTCCCATATTACTGAGACTTTTGAGCAGTACAGTACCATATTTGATGGTATAATTTTATGGCAACAAACTAGAGAATTACCAATATATGATTATTTTAGACAAAACCAAGTGACAAAGGAATTCAAAACAAAGGCATTTAAACAAAAGAAAATGACAAGGAATTGGATCATTTAATGTTTTCATTACCCATTTCAAAATCGATATTACCTCTTCCCCCCAAAAAAGTCATAGCACTAGTAAACTTTAATTTACTAACAAACTAGTAAATTAGAAGCACATATAAATTATAAAATAGTCCTGTGGTCCACCTAATATACTGATACAGACATAAATTTGTTTATACATTTCACTCAGAAAAAAAATTTACTCAAAAATTTCTCTTTATGTGTGATGAGAGCCAGGAAAAAGTTGAGGTAGAGGGAGATGAAAGGATAATGATAAGCGAGGACCTGGAAAGGGAAGAGAGATGAGCAGAAAGAAGAGGAGAATGGTGAGGAAGGGGAATGGGAAGAGAGGGGAGAAGTGATAGGAGGGGAAGAAAAGAAAGAACAAAAAAGAAGATTGGGAAGGAGAGAAAGGAGGGAAAGAAATTAAATTGTTAAAATCATATAAGGTTTTGATATGGTGAGGAAGCTTAAGAGGAAAGTAGTGATGAATGGAAATTACTTTTTTACAAATGTTTTGAGGGGTTTCTCTTTCCCACTAGACAGATGGGCCATCCAGTGATAGAGTATTAGACCTGGTTTGGGAAGATCTGAGTTCAAATTTAACTTTAGACACTTGCTATATCATTAAGTCACTTATCCTCTGTTTGCCTCAGTTGCCTAATTCAAAATGAAGATAATAATCGCACCTGCCTCCCAGAGTTGTTGTGAGAATCAAATGAAATAATATTTATAAAGTGCTTAGCACAGTACTGGCAGATAGTAGACACTTAATAAATACTTGATTACTCTTTGTTTTTCTGTGCTCATTTCACTTCTACTATCTGCTTGGGGAAGAACTGTTACTGCCTCCTCCACTTTTTTGCTTTTAGTTATTTCTTGAAGTAGATAAGTTGCTTGGCCTGGCTCAGTATCCCAGAGGAAATTGGGGAATAAGGATACAAATGGGGAGATCTCTAAAATACCAATTTTCCTACTTCTTCAAGTAAGTAAGAATTGAGTTATTTGGGAGTCAAAAGAGAGAGGAGAATATGAGATAAATTTAAAGTAACTTTTTTTTAGGTTTTTTTTTTTTGCAAGGCATTGGGGTTAAGTGGCTTGCCCAAGGCCATGCAGCTAGGTAATTATTAAGTGTCTGAGGGGGGATTCGAACTCAGGTATTCCTGACTCCAGGGCTGGTGCTCTATCCACTACCATCTAGCTGCCCCCTAAAGTAACTTTTTAAGGAGAGAAAAATGGAGATTTATTGAGCAAAACAAATAAAAAACATGATGTTGATGATGATATTTGTCCTTCATTCTGTAAGACCATGGACATCAGGGAGGTGATTCCATGACAAGCAAGTGAATTGGATTTGAACCTGGGGTTTCTGTGCTATTACCAGTCTTACTTTATCCTCTAGAGCCATCTGGGTTCAGTGACCAGATATGAATCAGGAATACTGAAGATTTCCCTAGGTTTAGATATGAAGTTAAGTGATTTTCCATGGCCTCACAGTGTCAAGTGAATGAGACTGGAGTTGAACTCAGATCCTCCTGACTCCAGGGATGGTGCTCTATTCACTGCAATACCTAGTTGTCCCTAGTGGGGAAAAAAGTAGAAAACTATTCTTTTGGAAATAACACTTGAAGAAACCTTTTGTTTTTAGGATTTGGTATATTAGCCATTGCTTTAGGGGGAAAAAACCCCAATCTACAAAAAGAACATTACCTGTCCACCCCTTGTTTCAACTATTTGAGAATTTACATCTTCTGGGAGAAGAGATCAATGCTAGAGATTGTTTTCAACAGTTAACAAATTTTTCTTAAGCACCTACTATATGCTAAAGGATAGCTAGGTGATATAAGTAATAGAGCACTAATCCTGGAACCAGGAGGATCTGAGTTTAAACCTGGCCTCAGTTATTTATGAGCTGTGTGACCCTGAGCAAGTCATTTAACCTTGTTTGCCTCAGTTTCCTCATCTATAAAATTAGCTGAAGAAGGAAATAGCAAACCATCTAGTATCATTACCAAGAAAACCCCAAAATGGGGTCACAAAGAGTGAATATGTGTGGAATAAATGCCACTTAAAAAAATTTTGGAGATTTCTTAAGGTATGAATAGAAAAAAAACTTTATTACAATTCTGGAGAATTGGACCCCTACTCAACCATATAGATGGGAGAGTAAAAGGGTAACATGAGACATGAACAACAGAGAATATATATGTGGTTCTTAATGCATTCCCCCCCCACTGACCCATCCTCATTAGTTAAGAATGTGGCCTTTATAATCTAAGTGCATAAATTTAATTTAAAGAAAAGCATATAATCCAAACAGAGACATATGTCTCCTTCCTGAAGACTCAGTAGATAAGGAACAAAATTCAGTGCTCTTTACATTCCAGTCCTAATAACATTCACTCATATCCCAAAAGTTGTTTGTCAGGGCAGGGGGTGGGGGGGACAGAAGAGACACAGTTCTAATCTATAATATTCTACTGAAGAAATCTCAGACTTTACAACAACAACTATGTGATAAGTGCTGTTATTATAAAGAAATGAAAAAGATAATTAATCCCTGCTCTCAAGGATCTTACAGTCTAAAAGAAGAGACAAAGGAAAAGAATTTTGTACAAGCAAACTACAGGTTATATTAGAGATAAACAACACAGGAATAGAGAGTAAATACTCTGGATCCATCATGAAACTAGATTGAGGTGGAAGGAGTTAGAACACAGTATACTGTCACTGTTTGAGAATTGATGTCATTTGAACAATTGAATTTCTGGAAGGAGAATATAACAGAAAATGAATTACTGACCAGGAGGTAAACCCATAGAAATGACCCTAATGGAGGGGTAAAAAGAGACAGAATACAATAGAAGGCTCAATTTGGGGTCTTCAAGACTTGGGTTTTAAATCCTACCTGAGGCAATCTAGCTGTGACCAAATCACAAAGGGAACAGGGTGGTTAATTTACACTTGAAAGGTTCTGCTGTCCTTTCTCTTTTGTGTTATCCTAGAACATTTGCATATCAGCAACTCAACTTCCAGCAAATCTTCTAGACCCTCTATGATTCCATCAAATCAATGGGGGAAAGTATTCATATCTTCTAAAGTCATAAGTGCAAGAACTTCTTTAGATTCTCTTTACATTGACCAAAGTCTGAAACGACTGAACTTTTTGAGGTGTGGTGGCCCTTGTAGTTCTACACCAGAATAGGACATTCAGGGTATAAGTCACTCAAGTCTTCACTCCCTTCACAGTCTGTGAAAAGAATCATTCAAAGACTGACAGGGACAAAATCTTAACATCTCATTGTCTATTTTGCAGGACCTTTCCATCATGTATTTATTTCCATCAAATGAATTAGGAGTACATAACTGATAAGGCCTCCATTGATCTCTCCACCTTTTTCCTGCTACAGAAGGAAGGGATTCTAACAGATTGGAGGTGGGAGGAGGGGATATTCCAAGCAAGCCTCAGGGATGGAGTTGGGCACATGAGAAAAATAAAAACTTAGAGTCAACATTGAACATATTACACTTTGATATTGAGAGAAATGATTACTGGAGAAACAAGTTATTGGATAAATCCAGGTTTTCCCCCCATCCTAGATCCTCATTCTCTATAAGATCTAGCCTTGAGATTGATAAACTCATATTCTTTGACGATCTATCCATAGGGGAATGGCTACTAAAGAGATTGTAGTCGCTAGCCAGTGAGTGAAACATAGTCGTAGACTTAAGGGACAATTCAGTTTCTTTTGAGGGGAGAAGTAGAGTAGCACAAAGCATATTGTCCATCTCAGTTTCAGTAGTCCATTACCAGAGTCTTCTGAACCCTCATAAAGCCAGAGACACCAACCACAGCCTCTCCAGAGGATATAGAAGGCACAGAAAGTGAGATAGATCCCCAAAATGAGGATCACCAAAATCTAAAGATGTCAGCCCAGGTCATCTTTTTTTGTGTTTTTTAAGGGGAAGGGGAGAACAGAACAGATGACTGCTTTTGAGATAAAACACACATTCCCTCCTACCCAGAATGATACTGTTCTTGCACACAATCTCAGTTGCCCTTCTCTAGTAATGCTAAGCCTGGTTTCTTTCTAGGTTCATCCAACTGCTAATTGGGACCTCTCCTTTCTTCTCTTCAGCAATTTATAAATCAGCTTGTTGGTTATAGATTTTGAAACAGCCAGCTCTAGAACTAAATTAGATTAGATGAGAAGAGAAAAGGAGAGGGGAGAGGAGAAAACAAAGGAAGAAAGCAGTGGAAGTTTTCAGATGACCCTAATAGAGAAAAATAACCAAATGCAGCTGCATTAGACACATGGGTTTTCTACACAAAGCTACAGGAGCTGGTTATCTCCACAGTAGTCAGATGGTTCCTTCTTGGTACAATGCCAAAAGCAAAGAGACAAAAGAGAGCCATAGAAAAAGGCACTTTGAAAAAAAGCCAGAAATTACTGAAAGCTCATGACTAGCAAATAAAGATGAGATCAGAAACCTTATCCAATTAACTGGGTGAAGGAAGAGGAAAATTCTTTTTGAATCCCAGGCACAAACTTCTTACAGAAGATTATGCTTTTATAAGGAAATAGAAAATGGAAAGAGATTTTCTTTTATAATACTCTGAAATAAGTTTATCATGTATTATCATTTTACAGAATAGTCTATATAAGTTTTAATGACCATGTTAAAATATTTAAAAACAATTTTTACTACACTTGATCTTAGCCAAAAGGCCAAGAAGCGATAAAAACAATTTTTAAAAAAGAATCATGTAATGATGTAACTTTTGTTCTGGGAGAGACTACATAATTTAGCTAGTCTCTTATAAATGAAGAAAATGAAACTCAAGTTAAATATCAAGAGTAAGAAGACATATTGAAGTCATCTCTGCCACTTATTAACTATTTGACCCTGGACAAGTCATTTAATCTTTATGAGCCTCAGTTTCCTCTTTTACAAAATGAAGGAAATAATACTACCCACTTCCTAGAACTAATATGAGAAAGAGAGAGAGAGAGAGAGCATTAAGTACATACTATGTACACTATGCTAGGGATATGAACAGAAAGAAACTAGTCAAAATATTTCCTCAAAAAGTTTACATTCTATAGTGGAAGATAACATAAAGGGAACCTGAAAAGAAAAGGGGATGGCAGTATGGCATGAGATGGCCAGGAAGTCAGAAAGAGGACTAGATTCAATAGAAACTAGATAATTAGGACCCAATGTGGTTCCAGAGGATAAGTCCAAGATCCTACTTGTGATGAGGTAGAGAAAATAGCCTGAAAGGAGAAAGGACTGTGTTGAAATAACTGAGAGACTTCATAAATAGATGCTGTTGTTGTTTGTCCTTCATTTTTGAAGAGAACCAATGACATCATGAAGGTAATATCTTGACTTGTAATTGAATTGCATTTAAGTGAGGCAGGATTGCACAGTCTTCAGCCTCTGTCTCTCTTCCAGAGTCACTGAAGTCCAGTGGCAAGACAAAGATCAAGACAACCAAAAGTGGCCTGGGAAGGAAATGAAATTGTGGGGAAATGAAATTAAAGGGGATGGCCTTGATGTCTTTTAATGTCTGACCAATTATAAATAGTAAAATGCATACAAATGAGTTACTGCAGATATAGTCCAAAGTCACATAGCTAGTAAATAGAAAACTCCAGGCAAGTCCTGTATGTCTTTCCTTCCATTTTCTGGAATTTTTTAAAATTGGGGAGCAATATATATATATTTCAAGCAGTCTCTGTTCACACACATACAGAACAGTTTTTGGAGGAAGGAAGAAGAAGAAGAAGAAGCAACAAATAGTGGTTGAATTAAATGGGGCAGATATTTTGAAAATATTTAGGGTCATCAAGTTTTCTTTTTTTCTTTTTAAGTTCCTTGAAGACAGGGATTGCACTGGTTTACATTAGTTACCAGCACTAAGTAATGCCCCATATTGCAAGGGATTAATAATTACTTATTGAATGGAATTGAATTGTCCTTTCCTTATCCAACTTTTAACATAACCTAAATAATTCTTGTATTCTTTTTCCCCACAACCAATTTGTGAGGGGAACACATAAAAAAGCCAATGTGATGCATGGAAATAACTTTGTACAGAGTCTCAGAGCTGAATTTGATCATGGCTGCCCTTGGTAAACATGTAACCACAAGCAAATCAATTAATTTATCCGAATTTGTTTCCCTCTATATGAAATAAGGATAATAATACTTGACACTCCAGAACTACTTGGAGGAAGATGGTTTCCGCTTCTGTATAAATGAGTGAATTTTTTAATTATATAAAGTACTTCAAGGTTCTCATGGGAAAAAGCACAGAAAGTAGGAATGGGTAACATTAATTAAGCAAGGAATGATTCTTTAGGGTTAGCAACTTGTTTTGTTGTAAGAAACTTATAGTTAACTTTTTTTAAATTTAAGAGTACTGACATATTTTGTTTTTGACACAACAGACTATTCCCAGCAAAGAAACCTACCTACAAAATAATGTCCTTAAAAAGTTAGGGGAAAAACCATGTAATTTTAATAGACAACTCATATCACTTTATGCTTCTATAATTCATCTAAAGTTAGCAGAAAATGTAGGTGTATTCCTTAACTTTCATCATATAAAGCATGAACTCAAGACTTTCTAGGCAAGTTTGTATCTGGGATGGAGCTACCTCCTGTGTATGTCATCTTTCTTTTGATAATGTAGGCTTATGAGACCTCAATTGGCCAATGACATATGTTCCTTCCAAAGCAGCCAAGTAGTGTAATATTAGCTGCTAGATCAGTTGCAACAAAAACAGCAAAAGTAGATTGACCAAGAGGAAGGAATTGCCTATTGTGAAAGAGACCATGGTTGAGAAAGAGCCCATAGGATGGTGGAGGATTGTACTCAGGATGCAAAAGGTAAAATAGTTCATGGGCAATCCAACATAAAATAATTTCTAATAAGGTTTGAATACTAACTTCTCATCAGATTGCTTACAATTATATATGTATGTATAGGAATACATATATAATATAAATTGCTCCATTTTTCTTGTAGGGAAATGAAATTAAATGTTCCATGACAGCTTATTTGACTGAGTATTCTCTTCTCCACCCTGTTGGAGGAACTTTTAGACTAGAGTCATAAATTGATCTGTTTCTCAGGAATTTGAGGTAGAAGTAATACTTAATTGCACTAGGAGTTTAATTCCTTCAGTTGAGGAGACAAATTACCCTAGCACAATGAACTGAAGGCAAACCATCAGGGCAAAGAAAGAACAGAGAATGGCAAGCTTTACAGTCCCCCTGGCTTCAGTTTACTTGTACCTGGTTAACCAATGTGTTGACTATTTCTATGCTTATGTCTCTGTCTATACTCTCTGATATCAATAAAGATCAAAGTGTATCAATACGGAGATAAAAAATATAGAAAGACAGAAGATATGGGGGTAGAGCTATACTATATGTAGATATATCCATATATAAATAATTTCTATAAGTTGTCCAGTTTACTTTATATCACAACTGGGTGATAGCTTTTTTTCCTATCTGAATGGTTAGGTCAAACTCTTTTGAACAGTTATAGATCTCTTTCAGGAAACTCTGTGATATTCCTAATTAGTTCAACCAGAGGCATATGGAGGACTTTATCATCCATAAGGACAAACTTTGATTCTATGTAAGCTTCTTCTAAGAACAAAAGCGCAACCTAGTAACCTAGTGTTATGTGTATGATTAAGAAATATGGAACACAATGATTTCTGAAGTATTGAAGGTTACAGAAAGGGCAATGGATAAGGATATGATGGTTGTGAGGAAGCTATTTATCCCCAGCAAACCAGAAACTTGGAAGAAGATCTGAAATAAAATGTTTCATCAGGGAAATATAGGATGGAGAAAGATTATAGCATGGTTCAGATTGAGATCAAAGAGTGACAGACAGATTGAATTGATGAAAGGAGAAAGGAAAGAAGAAATCCAGTATGTTGGGTGTTTACTTTCTAGAATTTTACTGAAAGATATGGACATGGGTCACATATAGGTTAGATAACCATTATTTATGACTGTGATCTGTATAATTAGGGGTAAATATCTACATTGCTAAGATCAAAGATACAGTTGAGTCTGAATTATCATAAATATAGCTGTTAAGAATATTTTTGTATATATGTGTCTTTTTTTTAGTAATCTTAAAATATAGTTTTAATGGGGTAAGTCTGAATTAAAATGCGAACCATATAGTAACTTTTCTTGAATAATTTCAAATTGTTTTCTAAACTAATTGCATCTATCCAAAGTTCTACCAAGAGTGAATTAGCAAATCTATTTTTCTTTCTTTTTTATTAAAGATTTTATTTATTTTGAGTTTTATAACTTTTTCCCTCCCTCCACAGGAGGCAATTTTTCAGTCTTTACATTGTTTCCATGGTATACATTAATTTAAATTGAGTGTGATGAGAGAGAAATCATATCCTTAAGGAAGAAACATAAAGTATAGGAGATAGCAAGATCAGACAATAAGATAGCAGGGTTTTTTCCCTAAATTTAAGGTAATAATCTTTGGTCTTTGTTTAAACTCCACAGTTGTTTCTCTGGATACAGATGGTATTGTCCATGACAGAGAGCCCCAAATTGTCCACAAATCTACTTTTCTATATAAATTCTATCAGTATATTTCCACATTTCTTAACTTTTCTAAATTGAAGGATGACAGGTGTCATTTTTCATTTATTAAGAATTTGAACTTACTGTTCATATAGTTGTTGAAAGTCTCTAATTTTTTTAATGGAAAGTTCATATTATTTGACTACTATGTCAATCAACTTTAGATTTTTAAATGGCAGGCTTTTATTAGGAATCTTTAATACAAAGGGTTTTATTCCTATCTTTATTTTTTCTTCTGCTTCTTTTATTTATGAAAAAAATCTTAATTTCATCTATTTCCCCTAATAGTTTTTGTTCTTTAGTTTGTTTAATATTTTTTGTTAATGGTATTTTTCCCAATTACAAGTAAAAATAGTTTTCAACATTCATTTTTGGTTGATTTTATTTGTTTGTTTGTTTTTAGATTTTTGCAAGGCAATGGGGTTAAGTGGCTTGCCGAAGGCCACACAGCTAGGTAATTATTTAGTGTCTGAGGTTGGATTTGAACTCAGGTACTCCTGACTCCAGGGCCGGTGCTCTATCCACTGCACCACCTAGCTACCCCTCAACATTCATTTTTTGTAAGATTTTGAGTTTCAAATTTTTATGCTTCTCTCCTTTCCTTCCCCCCCTCCAAGATAAAAAATAATTTGATATAGCTTATACCAGTATGATCATGATAAGCATATTTCCATTTAAGCCATGATGTGAAAGAAGAATCAGAACAAAAAGAAAAAAAACTATGAAAAAGAAAAAACAAAAAAAATAAAGTTTAAAAAGTGAAAATAGTATGTTTTGGTCTGCATCCAGACTCCATGGTTCTTTCTCTGTATTTGGATGGCATCTTCTGTCACAAGATTTTTGGAATTGTCTTTGATCACTGCATTGCTGAGAAAAGCCAAGTATATCATAGTTGATATTCACTCAGTGCTGTTGTTAATGTGTACAGTGTTCTCCTGGTTCTGCTCACTTCACTCAGAATTAGTTCATATAAATTTTTACAGATTTTTCTATTACCCACCTGCTCATGATTTCTTAGAAAGCAATCATATTCCATCATATTCAAATATCACAATTCGTTCAGTCATTCTCCAATTGATAGGCATGCTATCAAATGTCCAGTTCTTTGCTACTCTAAAAAGAACTGCCATAAATATTTTTTTATTTTTTAAAAAAAATTTTTCATTTTTATTTAAGGCAATGGGGTTAAGTGGCTTGCCCAAGGTCACACAGCTGGCAATTATTAAATTTCTGAGGCCGGATTTGAACTCAGGTACTCCTGATTCCAAGGTCAATGCTCTATCTACTGCATCACCTAGCTGCCCCTGCCATTAAATATTGTTACACATGTGGGTCCTTTTCCAATTTTTATGATTTCTTTGGGATACAGATCTAACAGTGGTATTACTGCACCAAAGGTATACAGTTTTATAGCTTTGGGGGCATAGTTCCAAATTACTCTCCAGAATGACTGGATCAATTCAATTTGTGAAATATTTGGCCATTGTATGCATTTTCTAGATCTTGATTATCTAGTCTGTTCTGATCTATTTCACTATCCTATTTCCATTACTGGGTTTGTTTGATTTTTTTGTTAAAATAGCTATTGCTGGGGACGGCTAGGTGGCACAGTGGATAGAGCACCTCAGGAGTACCTGAGTTCACATCCGGCCTCAGACACTTAATAATTACCTAGCTGTGTGGCCTTGGGCAAGCCACTTAACCCCATTGCCTTGAAAAAAAAATCTAATAAAATAAAATAAAATTAATAGCTATTGCTTCACAAAATAATTTGAAGTCAGAGGCTACCTCCAACTAATTAATATGTATGTATACATATATATATGTATGTGTGTATGTATGTATATACATATCCTTCAAGCTAGTCTTTCAAAAAATATTATTTTTTTTAATTCTATAAAATTTATATTGCACAGTTTGATTGCTAGAGTACCAAATCTGCAGAATAATTTAGGTAATAGCATAATCTTTCCTATATTGGTATGTTCTAGCCATCAACACTGTCTGATCAATTATTTTGATCTTTATTTCTATATAAATATTTTGTAGTTTTTCAATATTTAAAAGTCCTTTGTATGTCATGGTAGTTCAAATTCTTTACTTGATCAATTTTGTTGTGATTCTAATTGGAATCTCTCTCCCTCTCTCTTCCTCCTGAATTTGGTTAGAAGTATATAGAAATCCTGATGACTTTTTATGGATTTAATTTTGGATCTTGCTATTTTGCAGATGGAATTGTCTCAGTAAATAGTTTTGGTTTTTTCCCTAAGGTTTATTAAAAGCCTTGGGAAAAACAATCATATCATCTACAAATAGAAACAATTTGGACTCCTATTTGCCAGCGATTATTGCTTTAAGTCCTTTCTCCTGTCCTATTGCTATTTCTAGCACAATGTTAAATAATAATAGAGGAAAGTGATGTTCTTGGTTTATCCCTGATCTTACTGGAAAACTTCCAAATGTTTCTATGTTAAATAAAGTGTTAGCTTTTGGCATTAGTAAATGCCACAGACCATACTAAGAAAAAAATCCTTTTTGCAGGTTTTTCAACATATTGTTTAAGGTTTTTGCTATAGCTATCAAAAACATGATTATTTATGCTAAAAGTTTTCCACATATTGAACCACCTAATAATTCTGATATAAATATATCCTGGTCATACTGAGTAATTCTATGAATATATTGTTGTAGACTCTACTAATATTTTATTTAATAATTTATATCAATATTCAGTAGAGATATTAGTCTATAGATTTCTTTCCCTATCTTTTCCCTGGAGCACAGCATCATATTTCTATCAAAAAGATTAGTAAGATACTATTTTTCTTTATTTTTGTCACCAATCTATGTGGCAGGGGTTATTTGTTCTTTAATGTTTGAATTACATTGTAAATATATTTGCATAGGGAGTTGCCCCTAATTATTTCTTTCTGAGATCATGTTGCTTAGAATGCTTATTTCTTATTAGGTTGAGGGATTTTGTTTTTTGTTTTTACAAATGGTGTATTTCTGTAACTCTCCATTCACTTTTCAGGTTTGTTGACATTTACTTAAATATTCAAATTTATTCCTAATTTCATTGATTTGGATATTTCCTCCAATAATTCACATTAGAACACATCCATGTGTGGGCATCTTGAATAGTTTTAGCTCATATTCTAGAATAATTTCACCTCAGAGACAGATTCAATTTATTAATACCTCCCTCAAATTTTTTCCTTACATCAGAAAGATACCATACTAGTGCTATACACCTATCATCCCTCACCCTCATCAGTTCAATCTTCTCTTCCTGTTACATATTTCTTTAATGATATTCTTTAATTCTATTTTTCATCAAATTTCCTCAGTGTTAGTATATCAAAGTTTGCTTATATCTGAAATATACTTTATGTTGGATTCTGTATAATATTAATTTTTAGTTATTTGAAGACAGTTGTGTTTCTCTCATATAAGAATTCTGATATAAAAAAGCATAAATTTTCCCCCAAAAGTAGTCATTAAAGAAGCTCTGTGAGTTTCCAGTGGCAATCCAGTCTGCTATTCTCCTCCTGTTCAACTCTGTGTCTAAATTGCTGTCCATGTGTGTTATCTGCCCTGGATATGCATATCTATGATCAGCAAGCTCTACTGCTTGTCCATCCAAATGTATATCTTATTTTGGGCAGTAGATATTCTTTATCTACCTTTTTTTTTTCCCTGTTGATGAGTAGGTCAAACTCTTAAGTGGTTACAGATTTATTCATTTATTCATTCACCCAGTTATTTCTTTATTCATTCACTCATATATCCATTCATTCATTTATTCATCTATTTATCCATCTATTCATTCATTCATTCATTTATCTTTTCTTTGTTTATTGAAGGTTTTGAACTGTTTCAGGGTTTGTTTCATTTGCAATTTCATTTACAAACTAGAGCATTTGGAGAACTTAATGATGAATACCTCTTTGCCTTAGATTCTCCATGAGACTTTCTCTATCACAATAATGAATATTTTTGGTAAGCATATATCTCCCTGTTTTGTGTTTCATTTATTGCTTATCTTAAATCACTTGGTGAATAGTGCTATTTCTGATGTCTAGTTCAAGAAATCTTAAATGATTTCAGTGCATAGGTGGGAGATACATTGTTGGAAGAAAGCTTTCAATGTTTTTTGTTCTATTAAATCAACTGCTTTTTCATAATTAATAAAGAACAAACACTGTGATATTTTGTGTCCTCTCCATCTTTAGTAAATTTTACCATTGAAATTGTTGACATCTAATTGGCTTTAACATTTTCTGGTGATTTTTTTTTTTATATTTCTTCTCCATTTGTTTGACTCTCTATACCCATTTCTTATTTTTGACTCTATGGCCCTATTTTTTTTTATTTTGATAATTTGGTTATTCCCCTCACTCTTTTTATATTGGCAAATTAGCTAATATCTTATCTCTTTTTTTACTCTCTTTGAAAGTAAAATAAATTTTCAAGCATTTATCAGTTTCAAAGCCCTTTCAAAAATTTTATCTTTTTTTTGATTTCCATAATTTCTACCATTTTTTTTATCATTTTAAAACTTCATGAAATTCTAAGTAAGATGAGCCAAGATGGCAGAATAAAGGTAGGGATTCACCTGACCTCTCCCCACTACCCTTCCAAGTACTTTTTAAATAATGACTCCAAACAAATTCTAGAGCAGCCAAACTCACAGAGCAAAATAATTTTCTAGCCCAAGACAACTTAGAAGGTCATCAGGAAAATGTTTGTTGCTTAAGAGTAAGAGAATAGAGGAGCCCAGGGCAGGCTGAACCAGTATAGACCAAGCCCCAACAAACCAGGAGCAGTGGCAGCAGGGAAGCTCTCCAGAACTCTTATCTCCTCCACAATAAAGGGGATCAGATAAAGGGTCAGAAATGAGATTTACAAGGATTCCTTTGCAGGCATAAGGGGCAGGACATTTGTATACTTGGATCTAGGTCACAGTTCTGGGTCTTAGTCCCAGTGGGAAGAAGAACACTAAAATAGCAGAACTTGCAGCACAGGGGAGTAGAGACCCTAGTCATAGTTCCAGGATTGAAAAAATTACTCATAAATCAATGTACAAAAGAAGAGAGGAGTAAATACACCTCACCCTAGATCATACTGCCTTAAAAGAGTCAAAAACTTACAGGTTCCCAGAATTACCTCTGAATACAGTTGCACAAAAATCCTGAAGCTTGGGACAATGCCCCCTTCATTTGAGAAGCAGAACCTCAAGTTAGTATAGAGTTAAATGTAAAGAAATAGGTTGGAAAAAGAACAAACAACAGAAATAAATTCTGACATAGAAAGTTAACATGATGAAAAGGAAGATCAACACACACACACACACACACACACACACACACTCAGAAGATAACAAAGTCAAAGCGCCAACATTCAAAGCCTCACAATTAATGAATGTGTCTCAGGTCAGGGAAGAGCTCAAAAAGGATTTTGAAAATCAAGTAAGGAAGGTAGAAGAAAAATTGGGAAGAGAAATGGAAGTGAAGCAATAAAACCATGGGAAAAGAGTCAATAGCTTGGTAAAGGAGACCAAAAAATACTGGAGAAAATAATACCCTAAAAAACAGAAGGGCCAAATGGAAAAAAAAGACATAAAAATTCACTGAGCTAAAGAATACCTTGAAAAAGCATAATTGGTCAAATGAAAAAATATACAAAAATTCACTGAAGAATTCTTTTAAAAGTAGAATTAGCCAAATGGAAAAGGAGATATAAAAGTTCACTGAGGAAAATAATTTCTTAAAAGTAGCAAATGGCAACTGAGACATCAAGAAACAATCAAATAAAATCAATGGAATAAAAAATAGAAATAAAGTGAAATAAATCATTGGAAAAATATCTAATCTTGAAAACAAATTCAAGAAAGATAATTTTGAAATTATTGAAATTCTTGAAAGTCATGATGAAATAAAAATAAAGAGCCAAGACATTATCTTTCAAGAAAATATCAAGGAAAATTGCTCTGATAGTCTAAAACCCATAGAGTAAGTGAAATTGAAAGAATTCTACAGATATCCTCCTGAAAGAGATCACAAAATGAAAATTCTCAGAAATATTTTAGACAAATTTTAGACCTCTCAGATAAAGAAGAAAATACTACAAGCAGTCAAAATGAAACAAATCAAATAACATGAAGCCACAGTCAGGATAGCTTATCCATTTAGCAGCTTCCACATAAAAGGATTGGAGGGCTTGCATTATAGTATTCTGGAGGGCAAAAGAGTTAGGGTAACAACCAAGAATCACTTCCCCAGCAAACTAAACAAAATCCTTCAGAAGAAAAAAAATGCATTTTTAATTAGAGAACTTTCAAGCATTCTTGATGAAAAGAACATAGGTAAATAGAAATTTTGCTTTCAAATACAAGATTCTCATTATTAGGGCAGTTAGAAGAACTATACATAGAAAGCAGAGGTGTGAGTTAAATGTGATGGTATGATTATCTTAAAAAAATAAAATTAAGGGATGATAAATAAGAATGAACTGGGGGGAAGGGGAAAAAGAGAGGTAAAATGGGATAAATTATCTCATATAGAAGAGTCCTGAAAGAGATTTTACAGTGGACTGTAAAATAGGGGAGTAGGGAGTGAAGCACATTAACCTTATTCTCATCAGAATTGGCTCAAATAGACTCAAATATACACACTCAGATGGGTACAGAAATCACTTTTACCATATAAGAAAGTAGGAAGGGAGGGGGATAAAAGAAGGCTGGGGGAAGAAGAAAGGGGGGAGAGCTGACAGAAGGGAGGATAGTATGGAAGAGGTAAAAGTCAGAAGCAAAACACTTGAGAATGGACAGGTTAAAGAAGAGAGAGAGTAGGATAAATAGGGGGAAAGTAGGGTGGAGGAAAATATACAGCTGTTAATCATTGATGTGAAAAAAAGTTTTATGCCAAGTTTCTTTGATAAAGACTTCATTTCTCAAACATGTATAAAACTGAGTCAAATTTATAGAAATAAGAACTATTGCTAAATTGATAAATGGTCAGTTTTCAATGCAGTTTTCAGAGTAATCAAATTAATTATAATTATAGTCATATTTAAAAAACTTCTAAATCACTGCTGATGATAGAAATGCAAATTAAAACAACTCTCATCCAATACCTCATAATCTGTCAGATTCACTAATGGTACAGAAAAGGAAAATGACAAATCTTGGAGGGGATGTGAGAAAACACTAACTTACTATTGGCAAAGTTGTATATTGATTCACCCCTTTTGGAGAAGAATCTGGAATTATGGACAAGGGCTATAAAACCATGTAGGCCCTCTGACTAAGCAATACTGCTACTAGATTTATATCTCCAAGAGAATTTTTTTTAAAAAGGGTATTTTAAGCAGCTGTTTTGGTGATGGCAAATAATTAGAAATTGAGGAGATTTACATCAATTGGGAAATGGCTAAATAAGTTGTTGTATATGATTATAATGATTATAATTGTAATGATTATAATGATTATAATTAGAAATGATGAGCATCACCTCTCAGACTTGCCAATATGACCAGAAAGGACAATGATCAGTGTTGGAAGGGATGTGGGAAATCTGGGACACTAATGCATTGTTGGTGGAATTGTGAATTCATCCAACCTTTCTGGAGAGCAATTTGGAATTTCACCCAAAGGGCAACAAAATGTGCGTACCCTTTGATCCAGCAATACTACTACTGGGTCTATACCCTGAAGAGATTATGAAAAAAGGTAAAAACATCACTTGTACAAAAATATTCATAGAAGCCCTGTTTGTGGTGGCAAAGAATTGGAAATCAAGTAAATGTCCTTCATTGGGGAATGGCAACACTATTGTTCTGTTAGAAACCAGGAGGGATGGAAATTCAGGGAAGCCTGGAGGGATCTGCATAAACTGATGCTGAGTGAGATGAGCAGAACCAGAAAAACATTGTACACACTAACAGCAACATGGGGGTGATGATCAACTTTGATGGATTTGTTCATTCCATCAGTGCAACAATCAGGGATAATTTGGGGTTATCTGCATGGAGAATAACATCTGTATTCAAAGAAAGAATTATAGAGTTTGAACAAAGACCAAGGACTATTATTACCTTTAATTTAGAAAAAACAAAACCAAACTGATATCTTATTATGTAATCTTGCTATCTCTTATACTCTACTTTTCTTCCTTAAGGATATGGTTTCTTTCTCATCACATTCAATTTGGATCAATGTATAGAATGGAAACAATATAAAGACTGGCAAATTGCTTTCTGTGGGGGTGGGGGGAGGGAAGCAAGATTAGGGGAAAAATTGTAAAACTCAAAATAAATAAAATGTTTTAAAAAATAAAAAAACTATAAACAAATAAACTAATAAATTAATTAAATGTGATACATCAGAAGGAAAAAAAAGAAATGATGAGCACCCTGAAAAACTAGAAAGAACTACATGAACTGAAGCAAAGAGAAATGAGCAGAACCAAACCACTGTACACAGTAATAGCAATTGTATGATGATTTTCTATGAATAACTTAGCTATTCTCAGTGATACCTGATCCAAGAAATAATCCAAGAAAATTATGTAGGACTTATGATGAAAGGTACTATCCATCTCCAGAGAAAGATCTGGTAGAGCCTGAATATAGATCAAAGATACTTTTTTTCCTTAACTTTCTTTATTTTTCTTGGTTTTATTTTTTATTTATGTTTTCTTTCACAGAATGACTTACATGAAAACCTGTTTTCTATGATTACACATGCATATTTCAAATCAAATTGCTGGCCTTCTCAATGAGGTGGGTATAGAGAGGGAGGAAGAGGATTTGAAATTCAAAATTTGAAAAAAATGATTGGTAAAATTGTTTTTACATACAATTGGTAAAAAAACAAAATATTACATAAGCTTACAAAAATAAATCTGTGATCCAGTTTCTCCAAGTAAAAAAAATAGCCCATTTCTTGGTTTTCTGACTTTTAAAAATTGCACTCTATGCTCATTAGTGTTTTATTTCTCTTTTTTTGTTACTTTAAGTATTCAGGGATATAAAAATCACTAAGAACTACAGGAGCTACATCATATAAATTTTGATATGTTTTCTCAGGGTTATAATTTTCCTTTATTTATTTACTTTTTGGTATATATTCCTCAGTATAACATAATTTAGTCTTTATTTCTTTTTTTTTATATTTACCTTAATTACAATTTTACTGAAATATAGGATCAGAGGTTTAGAGCTAGAAAGGGTCTCAGAGGCCATCTAGTCCTACCCTCTTATTTCACAGATGAGAAGTTGAAGTTCAGGGACATTAAGAAATGTCTCCAAGGTCAAATAGGAAATAAGCATCATAGAAAAATTTGGATCAAAATTCTATGGTTACATAGTGTTCTTCCTACTATGACACATAACTTCCTTTAGAATTATTTTTTAAGCTCAGATAATTTCTATATTTCTCCTTTTATGTATGAGTCCTTTGAAGTTATTTACTTTGATTAAGAGACCTTATTTTACCTTATTATTCTGCTCTCTTTGTTCTAATATTTCTTTGCATTTTTAAACTCTTTTTCATTCTAATTCTCAGGGTACTTACTATGTTATATTTACCCCCAACTTTTCCCCCTAAAATTCTTTGTGAAGTTTTGATTTTTTTTTTCATTTTATTTGGAAGTTCTTTCCTCCTTTCCCTTTATCACATTTTTTTTATTTTGTGTGTGAACTTTTTCAACTTCACTAGAGTTTCCTGTGATATTTCCTTTCTCTTTTTCCGATATTCACTTCTTCAGGCATATATTTGTAGTTATTAAGATTTATTCCCTTAATCATTTTTTTTAAAAGAGAATTCTATATCTATCTTCTCAATAGTATTTTTTCAGTCAACTCTTTTTTATTTGTACTCATTTCTTTAGATTCCCTGATAGTTTTCCCCTTTTTTCCCTTTCTTTATACTTTCCAGTTACATGCAAAGATAGTTTTTACCTTCTTTTTCTGTAAGATTGTTTTCCTTATTTTCTCCTTCCTTCGCTTTGGTCTGCAGACTCCACAGTTTTTCCTATGAATATGGATGGTATTTTCTATCACAAGTCTTTTAGAATTGTCTGATCATTGTACTGAAGAGAAGAGCTAAGTGTATCTTTCCTTGATAGTTTTCTAAAAGTTTTTATTCCTCCCTTTCATTCTTGTTGTTGCTATTTCTTCCTTTATTTGGTAAGAAAAGGACAAGGAATCTTTCATTCAACCATGTTGCAAGAACTCTGAGTTAATTGATTTAAAAAAATCAATTATTGAAGTTTTCTAAGACCATGCTGGAAATCAAGACTTCCCTCTTCCAAATTAGAAAGAATAAGGTGTTTCTACTCTCTGGCTCCACCTAGAGAAAATGGATCAATTTATAGGGTCCCTATTCTTATTCCTCTTGCCCTCTGTGGATCTAGAGGATTTTGTTTTAAGTAACCACTCTGTCAGATCACATTGCCAGAGGCCTCAGAGTTTGTTATTTATATTTCTTTCTAGCTTCCAAGATTCTGGATTGTTAATGAGGATCTCTCTTGCCAGCTGGATTTGTCCTTAGCTGAAAAAAAAATCATTAGTTGAAAATATATAAAAATCACAAAATGTCAGAAAGCTAAGGATCTTAGAAAGGACCAAGTTCAGTCCCCTAATTGTACATGTAAAGAAACTGAGGCCACAAGAGATCAAATTACTTTTCCAAGGTAATAGTTGATGACAGAGCTAAGGTTATAACCCTATTCTTCTGACTCTGGTTTCTGGTATTGTTTTTGAATATACCACACTGCCTTGTAATAGCTTTGGCCACAATCTGTGGCCAATACCACATAACCTTCAGAAAAGCCTGGCCCATCTATCCTCCGTCTCTTTCAGAGGCAGAGCCAGACAGACCAAAAGTGCTGATTCAGAGGAAAACTAATGACATGGTAACACCTCTGGCTCCTCTCTGTCAACTGCTCTGCCCCATAAATAATTTTTTTACCTTCTTTTTGTATATAAGGAAACTGAGGATCAACGAGGTATTAAAATTTTGCATATTATCACATATCAATCAAGTGCCTTATGTGGGATTAGCAACTAGGACTTCTTGTTTCCAATCCAAGATTCTTTCTTCTCTACTCCATGGCCTCATAAAGGTTTCTCCTGTGTGGTTTGCCTACTAGGAATTAGTTTCCAATAATTAAGTTTTACAAAAAGAATAGCCTTACTTAGATCTTGGATCCTATTTTGAAACCCAGAAAAAAATCTGGTCAAATTAAGTTTGAGGTAACTGGCAATCACTTCTTCCCACTAACCAGTTAGCTAGCAAAAAGAGGAAAACAAATTAACCACCTCAATACAAAAAAAATGTCTGACCAGATTGTCTGAATCTTTTTTCTTTTTACTGAAAGTATCTTGGGAGGAATATATTGGGAGGACTGAGCAACCACTGAATCACTGGTACCACAATTTTTTTCCCCTTGCAAAATATTCTTGATCTGATGTGTAGCAATAGCTCCTATTTATATAATACACTATAGTTTACAAAAGTCTTTCATAATAAAAAAAAAGTGGCAAAGAAGAGAATTAGGATTCAGAGAAGAAAAATAACAACCCCAAAACCGATCACACAACTAGTCAGATGCAGGATCTGATCCAAGTTCTCAGTCTTTAAGTTTAGGTATCATTCCACCATGAGACCTTTAGCCCTGACTAATGAGTCCACTGAGAGCAGAGTGAACTTTCTCCCACAGAAGTACACTGCTTCCCTGAGGCTAGTCATCACATCTTGTCATTCAAAACCACTTTTACCACAAGCCAGGGTGCTCTGGTGCCCGCATGAAGAGACTCTCTCTCAAGATCTGATTATTCAATTTCCAATGTGATCATTACACCCTGAAATTTGTCAAATGGTACAAATTGGGACTTTATCTATTGTTTTTTAAAAATTATCTAGACCTAGGAAAGTGCCCCAGAAAATGTAAATAATATGGATTAAATTTAAAAGTGTGTATATTTTTCCCCCCTGAGAGAACTGTCTTTACCATCATACCTTTGTCCTTGAAATTTAGAAACCCAAAGGGACATCAGCTGCTTCTCATGGAGCATCAATAGTACTACCCAGGTGTGATGAGGGAAAATGGAAAACCTTCACTACCTCAGTGCTGATGCTTATTTAGGGTAACTTGTGAATCCAAACAAATCCTGGGTACTTAGTTCAATATAACAACAAGCAACTAGGCATAGCTGTCCTTGTCTAACAAAAATCATTCATGCTGTAAGCATTGCATTTTAATATCAACTGCTGGCAATATACCAATCATTTTTCTCACAAGTGGATCCAATCATAGAACAAGCTTGATTAATCCTTAATTACACTGTAGAGACATAGACCTAAATTTCCTTTTCATATAGCATTTGATTGAGAGAACAATAAAAACAATTCACATTTATATAGTGCTTTATGATTATAAAAGGTCTTTACATTTTTTTTTCATTTCATCACGACCTTTTAAAAACTCTATCATTACACCCATTTATAGACAAAGAAAGTGAGACTTAAGAAGTATTCTTTGCCTAAGATCAATGATTTGGGACTCAAACTGAGATTTTTTTCCACTAGAACGTCATCTGTTTATTATTTTATAAGGCAAAATTATTAGCTAACATTATAATAGAATTCTCAAAAGATCCTTGCCCAAAACATTTCCTCCAGGGGTAAATGTAAATTTTAATATTATTTTAGTATGCTTAATATTAAAAACAAATGTTGGTTGACTAGTTGAAAGAATTATACTTGAACTTTTAAAAACGAAGGAAAAAAATCACAATTAGGGATGGGGGGAGGCATGGCTAATTAGCAGTGTTTTTGGAAAAAAAGATAGGGGTAAGGGTGTTAATGAATTTCAAACTCAATTTGAGTTTGAACAGCTAGCTGTCATAGTGGATAGAACTGAGCTTAGAGTCAAGAAGACAGAGTTTGAATCCAGTCTGAGAAACTTACTAGCTGTGTGACCTTGGATAAGGCATATAACCATTTTCTGGCTCAGTTTCCTCATCTGTAAAATGGAGATGATAATAACACCTTCCTCCAAGAGTTGTATTATATAATATAATATTTGCAAAATGCTCAGCACAGTGCTATATGAATGTTAGCTATTATTTTTGTTATAATATGAGGCAGTAATGTAATATGGTGGCCAGAAAAACTGCTTTGATGTTGAGCAGCATTAAAAAGAGAAAATGGCTTCTAGGAAAGAGATATAACAATTCCTTTATATTTTGTCCTAGTGATTGCTAGTTCTGAGCACCACAGCTTAAGAGGGACAAAACAATAAATTGGCTTGTGTCTAGAGGATTATAATCCAATTCAATGATCCAATAACATTTGAAAATGCACCTTCTAATACCAGACACTTCTAAGTAGTGGAGGATACAACTGACAAAAAAAGAAAGACAGATCCTGCCTTCAAGGAATTTACAGTCTAATTAAAAGAGACAACATACAAAAGGAGGCAGGAAAAGGGTTAGGGATAACCAAAGGTTCATTTCATGGAATTGAAACAGGATGAATGGGTGAGAGTCCAGTTTTTGCCTTCTATAACGGAAGATATTGAAAGGAGTTTGGCATTCTACTCTCCTTACTTACAATTCGAGGGGAGAAGAGACTGAGGGAGGAGGTGTCAATCAAGGCTTGAGTGGTGAGATCAGAGTAGGAAGATGAAGTATCTTTTTGATCTATTTTATTTAAAGAGTGGTTGAAGGACATGGGGATAGTTACAGTCAAGAATGAAAGGCTGTCAAGAACAAAAAAGATTAGGCTTGTTCTTGAGCAAATTGAGGAGAAAATTTTGGAAGTTTCAGAGGCAAAATTTTTTTGGTTTTCTTCTTTTTCCTTTTCTTCCTTTTCTTCTTTCTTCTTTTCCTTTCTTCTTCATCATCTTCTTTCTTCCTCTTTTTCTTCTTTCTTCCTTTTTTAAACTCTTCCTCGCCTCTCCTCTCTTCTTCTTCTCCTTCTTCCTCTTCTTCTTCTTCTCCTTCTTCCTCTTCTTCTTCTTCTCCTTCTTCTTCTCCTTCTCCTTCTCCTCCTCCTCCTCCTCCTCCTTCTCCTTCTCCTTCTTCCTCTTCTTCTTCTTCTCCTTCTTCTTCTTCTCCTCCTCCTCCTTCTCCTTCTCCTTCTCCTTCTTCTCCTCCTCCTTCTTCTCCTCCTCCTCCTCCTCCTCCCTTCTTCCTTCTTCCTCCTTCTTCTGTCACCACATGTTTTCTCTCTCTCTTTCTCCATTTGAGGAGTCATACCTTTCATGTGGGTGGTCTGTTAATAGAAACACAACTTTTTATTGCTTATATTTTGGAAGTTATTTTGGATTTTGAAGGCTAGATTTTTTTTAAAAAATTAATTTTAATTTATTATTTTTTCTTTTAAGAAGTTGGGGCAATTTACTTTTTTGCCTTGAGTGGTTTTCATTTATGATTTCTTGAAATAATAGCTCAGAAAAAAACAGGTTTTTAAAAATCCTGTTATGTCTTTAAATTCAAATCATGCTGGCTTTCATTTAATGGCCAATAATAGCCCTCAACCTAAGTCTCTCTGGATCATTATTTAGATTTTAAATGGCCTTAGAATGAGTTTAAATAACAACTGATTTCTCTTCTGGTCAGAAATTCTGGGGGTCTTCCCCTTCCAAACTAATAACTTTATGATGGAAAATTGTACCATCTTTTTTCTCAACTCATACATAACCCTTAGTCATTGAATAGGTATAGCTTCAGACCAACTGAAACCTGGGAAAGAATTTAATTTAGAAAAGCCAAGGTCACCCACTGCATTTTGGGTCATGGCCACTTGTTTCAACCTTTGTCTTGCTACTAGAGTTCAATGATTTTGGAGGAAAGAGAGACTGAGGTTCTCTGCCTTACTTATGTCCAATTCACACACAAATTATCACCCTTCTGATGTCATTGGTTCACTTTGAGAAGAAAAGATGAACAACAATAATAGTCAATGTCCTGGAAAAATATATCTAATAATTTTTTTTCTTTGGGAAATGTAAGGGACTGTTGTGTGTGGGAGTACTGCATACCTTCATCACCTAGTGTCCTTGAGCATTGGAGCACTGTTTTACTGGCTGATTGAAGAGTGCCACAGAAGTGGGAGTGGACCAGGGGTTGGGGAGGATATTTAAGCACTTGTATTTGGTTTAATAAATGGAGATCTTGGAGAATTTGGAGAACTTTCTATCCTTGTCTCCTGCCCCTTCAGTGTTCACCTGGGTAAGGATAAGCTAGCCAGCAGGAATTCAACCCATCCTGAACAGCTAGTCTAGCAGGAACTTACAAATGGTGCCTGAACAGGGATGGGAAGGCAGAGTTATCTGAGTGGAGTCCGGGATAAAGCCCAGAAGACAAGCAAGAGAAATTCCAGGGGACATCCTGGAGCAGGGGACAGGTTCATTGTTACCAGGGAGCTGATTTTAAGGAAGTTGGAACAAGGAGGTGTGAAGGAAAGAGAAAGTAAGAAGAAACAAATAAGTATTCAGCATTGAAGAGTGAGGCATCGGGAAGTGGAGTCTCTAAGACAGCGCTGCAGGGGGACAGAGCTTTTTCCTCAGCAGCAGTCTGCCGCCTAAGCACCAGCATCATGAATGGGATGAGGGGGACCTGCTTGCTGTTCCTTTTGGACCCCCGCTGCCTGCCTGACTGTGCTATGCTAAGTGTGACCAACTTTAGAGACTTCTAGTTGATGCCACAGACCCTGACACAGAGCCTGAGGCCTATGACGGATTCCATTCCAGAAGCCAGAACGAATTTCACTCTCCAGCCTACAACCAAGCTTGCCATGACTCTTGCTATGGTACCAGAAAGCCATAAAGTACGTACTAACTGCATTTTTGTGTTGAAAGTAAAAATGTCACATGCTATTGGACAGTTTGTAATGGTGTTGACTGTTGTTCAGAAAATGTAACAACTCCATATTGTACTGTTGTTAACAACTCAAGTAATTTCAAATGCTCTCTCTCATTCTCTGCTGCCCCTACTTTCTTCAGAGGGAGGGTGAAAAGAAATCTTCTTTTTGAAACTTTGAAACTCAAGCCTATGTCTCAGAAGGGACCCCCATGCCTTCTTCCTGGTTTGGGGAGGGGGGTGTTGGGTGATAGGCTATTGATTGGGAAGGTTAACAGTCAATTGGTTAAGGTAAAAAAGGGGAAGACTTTTTTCTGGGACTGGGAAATTCAGATTTCATCTGTTAATGAAGCCTGTGCTTATGGTTAATATTTTGGTGTGCTATGTGTATGTATATGTGTATTTAATCATCAATAGGATATTTTCACATCTCTCTACTGGCCTGGAGAGGTGGGAAAATGTTTCTATATTCTGAGATCTGGTACTGGTCAGGGTATCAATCTCAGCTTGGTAAATGTGATACAAGAGAGTTGTTTCTGTGTTTGTGTTAGTGTCTAAACTCCTGTGTGTGTAATTCAGATCTGAAATAGGTAAGGTTAAATGTTACTCCTTTCAGTTTGAGTTTTGAATTTAATTGCTTAAAAAGGTCTAATTTAAGTAATTAATGTAGTTGGGATCTGAGTCTATCTGCTTATACTATTTGAAAGTTTGTAAGTTGCAAATTTAATTGCTTAAAAAGGTCTAATTTAAGTAATTAATCTAGTTGGGCTCAGAGCCTCTCCACTTATACCATATGAAAGTTTGTAAGTTGCAAAGTTTGTGAAATGATCTCAGCTGTGAGCTAAGCTTTTGTTAACCTAATATTGATTGATAGCTTATACAACTTATGTTAACAGAGACTTTAAGGTTTAGTAAATGTAGACTTTCTGACCCCTCCACCCATCCACCCATCGTTCCTCAAGGGGCAGCAGGTGGGCTGGAGGTGAGGTGCCATGGGGGAACACCCCTTGGACAGAAGGCACAATTCCAAAGATTGGAGTGGGGTTGCTTGGGAATGTAACCCAAAGTGGGGTAGATTTCCTGCCCTCAGGAGGCTTTGAAAAGAGGTAGGAAAAAGGCCTCTACCTAGTGTTTAAAGAAAAAAGAAACTATCCGAGAGTAATTTAGTCACCTAAGTTTTATAACAAGTCTTGAGAATTTGTGTGTTAAGAAGGAAAATATAATTGGGATAAATTGTATTTCAAGGAATTTTGGAATATATAATCTACTGATTTCTTTTGGGAAAGAAATATTTGTACTCTCTGATTTGTTTTGATGTTAAATTGATATAATTGCCAAACAGTTTCTTATGTTATATATTCTTTGTCTCATCTATCATCATAGGTTTATGGTAAGGGAAATATTACAAATCATCACTCCCTTCTGGGATAAATCTGTGGATTCATGCATTCATTATGTAATTGAATTAAGGAATTTTGCTTCCAAAAAAAAAACAAAAAGGAAGGATATGTAAGGGACTGTTATGTGTGGGAGTACTGCATACCTTCATCACCTAGTGTCCTCTAGCATCAGAGCACTATTTTACTGGTTGATTGGAGAGTGCCGGGAAAGTGGGAATGGACCAGGGACAGGGGAGGATATTTAAGCACTTGTATTTGGTTTAATAAATGGAGATCTTGGAGAACTTTCTATCCTTGTCTCCTACCCCTTCAATGTTCACCTGGGTAAGGATAAGCTAGCCAGCAGGAACCTAACACTTCCCGAGCAGCTAGTCTAACAGGAACATAACAGGGAAAGATCCCGCTATTGGGAAATATTGAAGGCAAAAGGAAAAGGATGGCAGGGGGTAAGATAGATGGAGTACATCATATAAACAAGTAACATGAATTTGGAAGAAATTAAGAGATAGTAGAGGATAGAAGGACCTGATATACTATGTGCTCCATGGGGTCACAAAGAGAAGTACATGGCCAAATTACTAAATAATAACAAATTTAAATTTTTAGCATGAGTTTTTTTTTAAAGGATTCTATCTTTCTCTTAAAAAATTAACAAGATTTATTTTTCTCTCCTTCCCACTTCCCACCTCCACTCTGGAAAAGAAAGAATGAAAAACAAAGTTCCTGTTAAAAATATGCCTTGTCAAGCAAACCAGATTTCCAGATTGGCCCTATTTAAAAACAGTAAGTCTTATTTTTCATATTCAGCCCATCATCCCTCTGTCAGGCCTTCCCTAATTTAATTCTGTGATTTTATCAGTGGAGGCATCAATATAGATAGCAATACTTTTACACCTTGGTAGATGTTCTCTATGACTTGTGCTCCTCAAAATCGTCTGATGGTCAGCCTTTGAATGAAGAACCTCTCTGAATTTAGCCAATCAATCTATCACTGGTATTTTAAAGGTTTCAAGTCTATGAGTAGGTACTGACATTTTCCTGGGCAGCTGACATTTAGAGAGTATATTTAAGATTTTCAAAGTGATTTACATGCACATATTATCTCATTTGACTCCTAGAACAGGCCTATGAAATGACTATTACAACCTATATTTTCCCTATTTTAAAGTTCAGAGGATAGTTAGTAAGTTTTGGAGGTAGAATTTGAGCCTGGAAATCTTCTGACCCCACAAGGCCGGTATTCTTTCTACTATGCCACATTGCCTTTGGAATCCCAACAACTACCTCTACAAGTTGACAGAACATGGGGGTGGGGCAGAAGGACTGTAAATGAGGACTTGGGTTTTTTGGGTTTCTTTTTTTAGGTTTTTTTTTTTGCAAGGCAAATGGGTTTAAATGGCTTGCCCAAGGTCACACAGCTAGGTAATTATTAAGTGTCTGAGACCGGATTTGAACCCAGGTACTCCTGACTCCAGGGCCGGTGCTTTATCCACTATGCCACCTAGCCGCCCCTCCTTGGTTTTTTTTTTTTTCCTGGATTTAAATTTCCTCACTTTTATCCAGCTTTTTGTCTTATTAAAAAATTCATGGAAACTCAAGTGTGGCCCTTGTCAAAGGTTCCAAGGGATCAACCTTACACTGAAAAGTAATGTAATTAAGTTGGAGACAGACAGTGCCACCAAGGAGTTACAGGATGTGAGAGTGAAGGCAAAAAAATTCTTTTTTAAATGCTTAGAACTTGATCTGAGACTTCTGAGCTCTGGAATAATTTATTAACTCTATAACCCACTCAGAGGTTGAATTGACACAGATCTCTTGTGTTTCAGTCTAGCTAAAAGGATGTTTTGTTTGGTTTTGTTTTTAATGACTAATTAAGATCATCAAATAGGCTTTAACCTGAAACAATTTAGGACATTGCAGCCTTTTTTATGAAACTTGAAAACTTTTTATTAAAAGTGAAGTGGGGGCGCATCTGAGGAGTTTAAATGCATCTTCAGATCTGGACAAAATTATGGCATCAATAAACTTTGTCCCCAGAGTCCTTACAGTATCCTTATAAAAAGAAGATGCTTTCTATCCTTTTCCTCTTTCTATGGTGCTTCTTGGACCCCATCTCCTCAGTTATCCTATGACCTTCAATTCTCTCTCATGTTCTTTTTGTCAATGTTTTCTCTCAGGGAGGAACATTATTTAAAAATTTAGTATGAAATTAAGGAAGTCATTACTTCTCTCAAAAAACATTTGCATCTTAAAATTTATGTATACTTGTGGAAGAAAAAGTTTTCTCCCTTGCCCAAGAACCTCAGACAACAGGAGATGATTGGTTTGTGTTAAAGAGAATGGAGAGATCTCTTGCCCCAAGGCAAAATTATCATATTGAATAGGGAGTTGGCTACACCATGTGTGCATTTTGCAGAACTTGGTGATCCTATGAGTTTGAGAACTAGTGGTACATCCCCTATTCTCACAATATTAAAGAAGATTAATTGTAATATAATTGTAATGTCCAGTTCAAGTCAACAAATAGTAGTGGTAGAAATAATAAAACTATTACTGCAACTTTTATTACTACTCATGCTGTTATTACTACTACAGCTACTGGTGGTATAGCTGTTGCTACTAACATTTAACATTTAAGTAGTGCCTATGTGCCAAGCACTTTACAGGTATCTCATTTGATCTTCACAACAACCCTGCCTAGTAGGTGCCATTAATAGTCTCATTATACAAGAAAACTAAGGCAAAACTGAGGCTCTGAAGTTAATCCAAGCATCCTTTCTACTTCACAAATTTCCTCATCACAGTTTTGATATATTGCAGGTTAGCATAAAAAATTAAATGAGAACTTTTGGGGAATTTTGCAGAAGCCACAGATAACACCAAAAAAATTAGAAACTCAAATGCATAAAGCATATGTTTGGTATCATATACTGTCAGCATAGTTTATCTTTTAACACCACAATCATTCAGATTTCTTTGGAATGAAAAAAATTTATCCAGACTTTTCAGACCACAGGGGTATTACCTCCTCTCACCCTCATTATATGGAAGAGAGAACTGTAAATATCTAAACTGGATTTGAACTCAGTTCTTCTTGACTTGACTGTATTCTATACCTGCTCTGTTCAATGTACCACCTAACTGCGCTCTATTAAGCTCTTATTCTGAAACACTGTGCTTAAATGCCAGAGACCCCCCTCCAAAAAAAAAGGTGAAATAAAAATCCCTGAGTTTAGAGTTGAAAAAAGGAAAGAACATGCAAATAGCAATGTACAAATAAGATAAATTAAAGGGTAGTAGTCAAGGAAAGACACTAGGTTAAGGAAGACTAGGAAAAATATTGCAGAAAGGTGAAAATAGTTTGAGAATGTAGTTATTCTAAGAGTTTCTATTCAGAATCAAACAAGAGCACCCAGAGATGGAAGGAAGCTCCAAAACCAAATGGTTCATTTTTTTTTTCAAATTTGAACAATAAATTCCTTCTCAGCAAATAGTAATCATCTTGGTGTGATTTGGACTTTGCTCCCCATTGTTGTGTGGAGCAATGGGATCATTGGACTGAAGATTAAGAGAAAAATTGGTCCCAGTAAGTGACATGATTTGACTACATCAAGGTCAAAGATGAAGAGGAACATTGGACAATAATGTTGGCATCAAGGTGCCTGGGGTTAGCTACTGAAATAACTTATCTTGCTCTACAGGGAGAGCTAACCAGGTCCAGAAGAAGACAGGAATCCCTTTATTCAAATAGAAAGCCAAGATGTAAGGGACAGTTAAAAGAAGAAGGCAGGGCATTATGGTGATAACAAGACTTAAATTCATAAAATATGAGAATAATCTGAACAAAAATCTTTGGATGTTTATTCTGAAGGAAAGACACATAGGACATGATAGTTGCATTAAACTTGTTCAGAGCACACAACCAAAAGCAATGAGTGAAGAGTGCACGGGAGCAAATTTAAGTCTGATGTTAAGACAAACTTCTAACCATTGGAGTTGTTTATTGAGGAGTGGGTCTCTCAGGATTTAGATGTCCTCATGATGGTCTTCAAGTAGAGGGTCAATGATGACTTGGGTTTATGGAAATTGGATTAGTTGACTGTGTAGCTCCCTTCTAATAATCACATTCTATGATTCATGAGTTCTAGTTCACACCAGATGCCAAAGATCCCAACACCAGAGCCATGCTGGATACATTAGCCAAACCTCCCATGGAAATTTTGCGGTTTCCATTTCAAAGAAGTGGAAAATCCATAAGAGGAAAAACTAACTGCATATAACTGACTACAAAGTGATATTAACCAAGAGGCAAAATAGTGAAAACAAAAGATTAAGTGGCAGTCTCTTGAAGGAACCTTGCTGTAGAGACATTGGCTGACATTGGAACTTTGCAACAGAGTCCTATACCAAATTGTCACTGATTCTATATATGGTGCCAGGAAACCGATGATTCTGTTCACCACATATCACTTAATAGTCATGATGATTTTTAGATGTAAGGGTCAAGAAAAGACTGGAGAATTTGAATTCTACTGTTCTAAGATGGCTACAAGTGTCACCAAGAAATGTGAAGCTTTTATTTATTGAATGAAAAAATAAATCAATAAGTCTATCAACTCAAACTGTGTATTTGAAGAATATAAACAAAAGCAAATTTTATATGCATTGACCTCCTATCATTGGAAAACAATATAGTAGAACATAAGATTTGCCTGTATAGTTTACAACAACAAGAAGAATTCATATAGCTCTTTAAGATTTGCAAAATGCTTTACAAATATCTCATTTGATCATAACAGTAACAATGGGAAGTAAGTGCACTTGCTATTATGTTACAGATGAGCAAATAGTTCTAATAAAGGCTATAGTAGCTCATACTACTAAGAGGCAGTTAGGTCAATAATTCACAAGAAAACTACATCTATTCAACCAGAAGTCTGACCAGTAGATTTTGATGTTACATGAGAAACTGGAGGTTGTGTGTGTTTGTGTGTTTATGTGTGTGTGTGTGTGCACATTCAGATGACAATTATTATGTTAGCTCATGCAATGAATATTTTTCATTGATTCACATATTTATTACTGTGCTTTAAATATCTTCTATTTTAGCATTTTTGTGTTCATGTTTATTTACTTTTGTGCTAGAGCGATGCTTATGTTACAGGTACTTTAGTTTGTTAATTATACATACTTTTGCTGTTTATTCACAATATGTTATGGCTTCTGCATATTTTATCATTTTGCAGGCTTACTGTTGTTAATATTGCTATATTTTTCTTGTGGTTATGCATATTTCCTTGAGTTCTGTGGATCTGTATGTATTTCTTTGACATACACATATGTTATAACCTACCTATAATTTAGATTGTGCTATGCCTGTTATATGCATTATTAATGTATATTTGTTATGAAGCACCTAAGGGTGATTATCTGGGTTAGTCTTCCTCTTTTTAAGTACTGATGTTGTTTTGATCCTTTGCTATATAATTCAAGGTTATTTGAGATGATTTGCAGAGAACTGTAAAATTTCTAACCCTAGAAAGTAATGTAGCAGAATATCAGAGCTACATTTCAGCTGGCAGAAGATATTTCTTCAAATCCTATGTTATATCCTGCAAACACAGATGATGAAAGATAGTGTTGCTTTTCTTTCATACTGGAAGAGAAATCTCTTTAGAGATAAAATATGCATTAGGGATGGGGGCAAATGTAGATACTTTGCATGCAATTAGAACAAACATAGAGAGAGGAGAACACCTGGGACTAGTGCAACTGTTAATTGTTATTGCAGATTAAGATAACTAAGAAGAATGGGTGGGGTGGGGTGGGGTCATTGTAGATAAGACCTGGAGCTCCGGTGAAAGGGGAGGAAGATATCAGACCACTTGCTATCAAGGCAAGGGGGGAGAGAAGGGAGGAAGGGAAAAAATATGGAACTCAAAAATCTTACAAAAAAATGAATCTTTAGGGGCAGCCAAGTTGCTCAGTGGATAGAGCACCAGCCCTGGAGTCAGGAGGTTCTGACACTTAATTGTCTAGCTGTGTGACCTTGGGCAAGTCACTTAACCCCATTGCCATAAATTAATAAAATTTTTAAAAAAATTTAAAAATGAATCTTTTCATGTAGTTGGAAAAAATGAATTTAAAAAAGTGAGTAGGAAGTGAGGAAGGTAGGGAGCGGAAGGGGAGGAAGGGAGAAAAAAGAGGGAAGGAAGGGAAAAGGGACAAAGGAAAAAAGGGAGAGAATAAAAAGGGAGGGAAGAAGGAAGAAAGAAAGAGGAGAGGGAGGGAAGGAAAGAAAGGAGGAAGGGAGGGAGCTAGGAAGGAAAGCAGACTTTCAAAACTGTCAGACTTTTTGTAGTAAACAAAACAGACTTATTGTTTTTATATTCTGTATCTTCCCAAAACAAAGCCAAGGTTTCAGAGAAATGTTGATCTACATTGGTAGAAAAAAAATTTCCTCACAGAGAAATCCATACATCAAAGAAAAATCACCTATTTCATAAAAATCAAACACAAGCTTTGAATTGATCTTTTTCTAGCTTTCTTTCGTTTATTCCTTTCCATATGGGCTCTATCATGCATCTATCCAATCCTACTTTGCAATTCCTTGAATAAGCTATTCCATTTCCCACCTCTGCTTTTTTCCCCCACTGTTCCCTCCCATATCTGGAACGCTGTGTCTCTTCATCTCTACCTCTGATTGTCCTTGGGGTTCTTCAGGATGCAGGAGGTCCTTGGCAACTGGAAGTTCCTCCAATTACTCTTGCTCTCCACTCTCAGATCACCTTCCATGTACTCTGGATATATCTTATGCACATTGCATTATTTACATGTTATCCCTCTCCTTAGAGTACAAGATCCTTGAAGGCAGGGCTAGTTATTTTCTTTTTCTTTGTCTCCTCAATGATTAGCACATGCTCAACAATAGTAATCACTTCATAAATTCTCGTTGACTAACTGAATGATATGTATGTGTACCATGAAGGTTGGTTAGGAAAACAACATACCTGGCAGTGTTCCAACTACTCTACATGAAGTATATTGCAAGAAAATCTTGGTGAAATTCATGTCTCAGCATACAACTGTGAAACTGGGAGAGCTTCCAAGAATGACCCATGACATAAAAATGATTCTATCTAAATCTTGGTAAAATGTGCTATGATATAAAGGTGTTGGGGTGGCCCTCTAGAGAAGATATTTTTTGTTTTTTTGGCAAGGCAATGGGGTTAAGTGGCTTGCCTAAGGCCACACAGCTAGGTAATTATTAAATGTCTGAGGCTGGATTTGAACTCAGGTACTCCTGACTCCAGGGCAGGTGCTCTATCCACTGCACCACCTAGCCACCCCTTAGAGAAGATTTTTAAAGGAGAACCACCACCCCCTTCTCATTACTACTGGATCCAGTCCCTTCAAGTTTCTATTACCTTGCAAATCACATGCAAGAATGTGGATTTACAGAGTTAAGTGAATTGATTAATGACTTTGTTTCTGACATATATAAAGGAAGAAAGAAATTTTCAAAATTATAAAACACTCCATTATCCCCTGGGAAATAAACCAATTTTGATAGCCTGGATAGGCAATTAGTCTGTCATGATGCAAAATTAAATGACTCTCTACTAGGCATGCATTTTGTTAGCACATGCTAAGGTGCTGCAGCTATTCCTGTCAACAGGGTTGGGAGAACGCTATTCTATGCATCAACAACAAAAAATAACATAATTACAAAATTTGAACTTGGGGATTAAAAAAATGGATGAAACTGGTATTGTGTGTGTCTGGAATGGTGGAAATAGAATATGTGGTCTATAATATTTCCACCAAGGGGCCACCTAATTGAAGAATAAGGCAATGGGTAGATCAGAATAGTGAATGGAAGGAAGACAGGCATTCAAGATGGATGGAACATCCAGAGTAATTAACAGCTAGCTGCTTATGAGAAAGCCAGTCCTTGGTTTCAGATAATTGCCTTCATGCCTCTGGGATCCCTTGGGAGTCAAGTCCTAGAAAGACTTTGAGTTTATTAGGATTAATTTTCTCCTCTGAGTAGGTGAATTATCTGCTTCAGCAAGTGAAATGTTTGTAAAATGTTATTGGGAAATGTTTTTCTTTTTGTGGGATGGACTGAGAAGAATAATTTTGGGTTTTGGGGTCTTTTCCTTTTCATCCTTTTTTGTTTGTACCTCTAAAGTTCAGCATAGGGCAAAGTGGGACAGCTAGGTGGTACAATGATTAGAGAACTGACCTCGAAGTCAGGAGGATGGGAGTTCAAATTCAGTCTCAGACACTTGCTTCTTACTAGCTCTGTGAGCTTAGACAGGTAAGTCACTTAACCTTGATTGCCTTGCATCCAGGGCTATCTCCAGTCATCCTGAGTCATGTCTGGCCACAATGGACCCAGAAGACTCTGGAGGAGAAAGTGAGGCTGGTATACTAAGTTACCAGTACCCCAGCACTCAAATTCTCCCTGAGGTCACAGTCGTCTTTGGGAATGAAGGACAAAACATCATCATCATAATGCATAAAAAATGCCAAATAAATAATTTTTCATTCATTCAGAGCTGCCTTTCCCAACATCCTAGTGTTATTGTCTTTGGGCTAATACTCTCATACTACATCCTAGTCAGTCATGGGTCACTACTTTCCATGGAATATTGACTCATGTATTTCCTCCTCATTCATTGCCTTCACACTGATCCCTGAAAAGTCAAGATTTGTTATTACCATATTATTACCATGAGCTACCCTCCTCCACCCCCAATTATAGAATACTGGGGCCTGCTTTCCAGGATTCTAGCTAGTTCTCATTCTCCAGAATCCTGCTTATGTACTTGTAGGAGGTCAATTATTTCAGAACTCCAAAACCTTGGATGGAGGAGGGAAGAGGGATGGAAAGGTAGGTAGAAGGGACTATGGTGAGAAAATGATTGTCTACTTTGCCTCTGGGTTGTGGCAAGAGTGTGCTGCAAATATATTGGTCCCCTGGGAAGGGGATCTTGGACAAGAGAGCAGGGACAAGTAATTATATTCATTGTGTATGGAGCAATAGGGACTATGGCATGTATCTTCAAAATGTAAGTATAATAGGATGGAGCACTACTGGGAATGGAAACACATTATCTCCCAACTAAATTTAATCCCCCTGCAGAAATGTCCCAAATGCCTGCCCTAGTTATGGTTTTAACCCCAGATCTGTCTATATGATTTTGGAAAAGTCATTTTCCTCAACTCTCTTCTCCATCACTGAAATGAAGATAGGGGAAAAACCTACTCTGCCTACCTCAAAGGATTGTTGTAAGGACAAAATGAGGTCATGGTTATGAAAATGATTTTTAACTGTAAGGTGATACAAAAAATGTCAGTTGTTATATATCAGAAATACTTCTCAACCTTTTGTTCCTCTTTTTCATCATCTTCATCTTCACCCTTTCACAATCAGATCACCTGTGTTTTCCAAAGTGATAACTGATCATTACTCATGGGTTAAGATTTAGAATACAGAATGCCTCTGGAGCTCTTCCTTTTCTCCCATTTTCAGAGGATTTGAAATGTATTCTTTCTGAAAAATAATTTCTATTCAACAAATATTATAGTAGGTTCTTGCTACACTCAGGATACTATGTTAGGTAACAGAGTTATAAAGATGTAAAAATAAAAAAAAACATTCCCTGCTCTCAAGGATTTTAATTACACTCCTATCTTTGCTGTTGAACCTGAAGAAATGGGTCAAATAATAGAAATTTTAGACAAGGACAGCTATGTAAAGAACTGGTCCCTAGAGCAGGGAGATTTCATGAGTTATAGGGATACCTAATGTTTCAGATCTAATTGAGAAGCAATGTTCAGGAGGATGATCACTATACCAAGCATCAAAGAAGATTTATTCATTCATTCATTTATTCATTTATCCAACATTCTTAAGCACTTATTATGTTCCAAGCATTATTCCAGGTACTAAAGATAAAAATCAAAAAGCATTTATTAAGCATCTAATGTATGCTGAGCATTGTGTTAATTAAACATACAAAAAGTTTGGTTCCTGCTCTTGAAGAGTATACATTTTACTGGAGGGAAATAACAGGAACAAAGATAAATAAATGCAAAATATATACAAAATAAATGCAAGATAATTTCAGTATGGGTTGGGTTGATGGACACTAGGGAGATATTATAAAGTAGTATTTTCCCTGATTTCCTCCCAGTATCCAATCTGATCAACTCCAAGTTCCCAGATTAAACCTCCTGACCCAGGGATATTAAAGGCACAGCTGGAGTCTCTCAGAATGGTGGGTGACTGGGACCATACTAGATGTCATACCCTGATGATATTCTGACCAGATGATCTTCCATTTGAAAAGGATGGGGTCAGATCTAGAAAGACTAAATATCACTGTATCCTTGCTGACCTCCTTGCTGTGTTTGCATTGAGTAAACTTCCTTTGTTCAATGACTCCTAGATGTCTCCATTTATCCCAACATCTAACCTGAGCTAAGAACAGTCTAGGTCTTATATGGGGGGGCAGTATTTGAGTTTAACCTTGAAGAAAGTTGATAATTATAAGATGGAGGAATATAACAACAACAATGTATTTATAAAGTATTTTCCAAGAACCCCAGGGGCTATCTAGGTGGTAAAATAGAGTACCAGGCTGCACATAAGAAAGACCTATCATCCTAAGTTCAAACCTGGCCTCAGACACTGACTAGCTCTGCGACTTTAGACAAATCCCTTAACACTGTTTGCCTCAGTTTCTTCATTTGTAAAATTAGTTGGAGAAAGAAATGGCAAACCACTCCAATGTCTTTGCCAAGAAAACTCCAAATGGAGTCATGAAGAGTCAGATATGAGGGGAAAGTGTCTGAACCCTGAACCCCCCCCCCCCCCATATGAGCCTCAGGACTTTGGAGGGAATATATTCTAGGCATGGAGGAGCAACCTATGTAAAGGCACCAAAATGGGAGGAGGAATATCACAAATGGGATATGGGGATTGGAGAACAGCAGGTAAACCAGTTCAGCTGGAATGCTGAGCGAATGAAGAAGAATGCACCATAAATTTAATTCAACAAACATTTACTGAGGGCCTATTTTGTGCAAGATGCTATATTAGATGCCAGGAGATGCAAAATGAAATTGTCTTTTCCTTAAGAAACTTATTCTATTGAGTGGATAGACATATGCCTGTGTTGAATAAATGCAAAACACCTACAAGATAATATAAAATAATTTCTTTTTTAAAGCTTAATTTATTTTTTCTAATCAATAGAGAAGATAATATACAAATAGCCGTGTACCTACATGATATATACAGTGCAAATGGAAGATGATCTTATAATCAATGGTGGGGATGGGGGAAGTATGTTGAATGAAATCAAGAAGGAAGCCAGAAAACTGAGTTGAGGAAGGAGAACATTCCAGGAACTTGGCCAGGCATTAAAAAAAGCATAGAGATTGCTTGTCATATTGCAAGAAAGGTAGGAAAGGGGCAGGTACTTTTAAATGTCAACCAGAAGTTCTTTATCCTCATTTCCCTATATTTATAAAAAATAAATATAATGAATATGAACATATTTTGTTGTTGTTGTTGTTCTTGTTGAGTCATATCAATCGTGTATGACTTGTCCTGACCCTATTTGGGGTTTTCTTAACAGAAATTAGAGTGATTTGTCATTTCTTTTTCCAATTCATTTTACAGATGAGAAACTTGGGCAAGCAAGGTTAAGTAACTTGCCCAGGGTCACACAGCTAGTAAGTTGTTTGAGATCAAGTTTAAACTCATGAAAATGAGTCTTTTTGACTCCTGGCCTAGTGCTTTAGCCACAATACCATTTAGCTATCCTAGATGAATATATACAAAGTATATAAATACAAGGTGGCACATATGGGGATCAGAAATGGCTTCATGTAGAAAATGACCCTATGCAAGAACTCCCTGCTCATGATCCTGAAACAAAAGCCTGACTATTAAATAAGCATAACTGGACAAGTCTAGTCATCACAAATAATAATAATAATAATAATAATAATAATAATAATAATAATCCATTCCTTGACTATATGTGAAAATATCTATCTCACATTTGTACCTCCAATCTAAGACCTCTCTGCCTAGAGGCAAGAATCATGCTTCATTATCAGTTCTTCAAAATCACAAAAGGTCATTGTATTGATCAGAGTTCTTGAGTCTCTTTATTGTGGTCATTATATAAATCTTTCTTCTGGTTCTTTTTACATCACCCTGAAAGAATTCAAGTTGTCTCAATTTTCCATTCTTTTCATCCTTTTTTATGGCACAATAATATATTGTTGCATTCATTGTAACATAATTCCTCAGTTGATGGGAATTCACTCTGTTTCTAGTTGTTAGTACAAAAAGTGCTGCCATAAATATTTTTTTTGTGCGTAGATATATATGTATATATATACATATATATATATATATATATATATATTTATATATGCATTTTTCTCTCTAGCTTTGACTTCTTTGGCATACAAACCTAGCAATGGTATCACTGGTCAAAGAATAGGAATTTAATTAATTACTTTTGAGTCTATATGGTGGTTCTAAATTGCTTTCCAAAAACAGATTCTCCGACAACTATCATTTTCTTTGTCATCTTTGTGAATTTGAAGAGTGTTTTGTTAGTTCAGCCCTCTCAATTTCTGGGCAAAACTGCACTCAGGGAGCTCTGACTTTCCTTTCTCATTCTTTATATTTGGAAGAATTTTTCAAAAAATTCATGAAAGATAGGGATTGGGAGGAGAGATAACAGGTTTTGAGGGAAATAACAACCTATGTCTTATGACTTCTGAAAGGTATAGCTGGAACTATGTGCAGAGCCTTTGATGCTTAGTTAAGTTTTCACTAGAAGCAGTCAAGTAGATTTCTTAATATGCCTGTCCATCTCATATTTATGACTTTGCTTGTTGATAGGCTCCATTTCTAAAGTATTTTATAAACCTATCCTATTAAAGAATGTTTCTATCAGTCATTCCTACTTTGGCAGCTCATTATGTACGGGCTACTGAATACTAACAATCAACCAAATACCTCTTAAAATGTGAAAAATCAATAAAACTCTTAAACTTAAATTCGTAGGCTATTTTCTATATAAGTGACTACCTATTCAAGCTTCATTACTTAATCTACTAACAAAGATCTAATTAATTCTTTGTAGAGCTAGATCATATCTGATTGTTAACTTACACTTGAAGGTCAAACATCAGATGCAGTATTCTACATGGAAATTAACCAATTAAATCCTAGATGCCCACAGGGCAAATGACCTTGTGTGTTAACATTGAACAACTCTGCATCCTTTTCCTTGAAGCTCCATAGAAGAACTTGTCTAGGAACTAAAATGATTTAAATATTGTAGCAATAGATGCTAGAAGAGCATTTTTAATGTTACAGTGACATTCTGGTTGCTCCAAGGTTGGATAAACCCCATAGCTAAATACCAAAGACATGGTAGTTTATTTAAAAAAAAATACAAGTTTAAGTGGATAAAGAGACATAGGAATGAAATAGTCTTTAAAAGAATGTTCAATTTAAATAGACATGTCATCTATATCACAACTTCTTTTGAATTTCATCAAAGAAAATTAAAATATTATACTTTTAGGAATTATGGCAATATATAGTTTCAATTGAACCCAGGTCCCCTAAGAAACTTCCCAGTGAATATTTTAAAAAGATGTCTAATGATAATTTGAAACTGTTAAACATGATTGTACATATTAATCTATAACAGCTTACTTGATGGGGAGGGGGCAGGGCAGGGAGGGAGGCAGAAAAATGTGAAACTCAAAATCTTACAAAAAATCAATACTGAAAATTATCTTCACATAAAATTGGAAAAAATAAAATAAAAAAGATGTCAAATGAAGCAAAGACCAATAAAAAAAAGAATCACTAGTAAAATCTTATACTCAACCCAGAACTGCAAAAAATGTATAGAAGACTGTACTCATGCTTTGTATATGGTATGCCAGGCAAGCCTGAAGCCAGTATTATGTCTGGTAAATGAGGACTGAACCCAGTGGGATCTTGGCCCTGGCTTATTGGAACTGCAACAGGGGACAAAAGCCAACTTCTGGTATGGAATGCTTGAGAAAAAGAAGGGGGAATAAAAGGCTATGTAAGAGAATAGAAGACTTTCAAAGTTATTCTGATTTAAATACAAAACAAAATAAAACAGAACTGGAAACTCAAACACCACAGACAAAAAGACTTACACATAGCAAATTTACCAGTTTGAAGTGGATAAATGCTTAGATTGTAGTCAGAGGTTGAAGAGAGAGTAATACATTCTAGCCAAGAAGCTCCTATTGACTTCAAGGTTTAAAGGAAGACAAATTCAGGCTCTAGGTCTAGTTTCATTCTGTCTTGTTGCTTTTTTTAAAAAAAATTATTTTATTTCTTTATTTTTCCAACTAAATGCAAAGATAATTTTCAACAATTAGTTTTGTAAGATTTTGAATTTCACATTTTTTCTTCCTTCCTCCCTTCCCTCCATCCTCCCCCAGATAGAAAACAATCTAATGTATGTTATACATGTATAACAGTGTTAAACATATGTCCATATTACTCATATTGTGAATGAAGAATCAAATCAAATAGAAAAAACATGAAAAGGAAAAAATGTAATACATAAGACAATTTTTAAAAATTGAAAACCATAAACTTTGATCTCCATTTCAGATTCCATAGTTCCTTCTCTGGATGTGTATGGTATTTTCTATAACATGTCCTTTAGAATTGTCTGATTATTTTGCTACTGAGAGCAAGTCCATCATAATTGATCATTACACAATGTTGTTGTTTGCACAATGATCTTCAGGTTCTGCTCAGTTCACTCAGTATCAGTGCAATTTAAATAGACATGTCATCTATATCACAACTTCACAAGTCCTTCTATACTTTTCTGAAGACTCAACCCTTATTTTCTTTTTAAATTTATTTTAATTTTCCAATTATATTTAAAGGCAATTTTCAACATTCATTCATTTGCAAGTTTATGAGGTTCACATTTTTCTATTACCCTCCTTTCCCTCCCCCCTCCCTGTGTTGGCAAATAATCTGGAAAAAGTAGTAAATGTACATTCATGTTCAACATATTTCCATATTAGTCATGTTATGAAAGAAAAATTAGAAAAAGGGGAAAAGGAGGAAAAACATGACAAAAAAAGAAAAATCCCATTCACACTTATAATTATGATTTCTAATTCTGTATTTCTTTCCATACCTTCCTGTTTGTATTTTTCTTTTTCCCTCACTAGTGTTTTGCTTCTGATGGCTACCTCTGGATCAACCCTTCTCTCTAACAACCCTTTCCCCTTTACTTCTTCCTATCCCCTTTTACTTTTGTTTTTAACTTTAGCTTTACTTTTACTTCTGCCCTCCCTTTTATCAGTACCTTCTTCTCTTTTCTTCCCCCATTCCCTCTCTATTTCCTTCTTTGGGCCAAATCTATTGAGAGTAAGATTTACTCAGTGCTTACACCCTCCCTTCTTTTCCTCTATTTTAACAAGTCTTCAGGCCTCTATATGTGGTGTTATTTTATCCTCTAATGTCTTGCCTTCTAGTTTAATCCTTCTTTTTATATCTTGATTGTTTTTTTTAAGTTTTTTTTTTTTGTAAAGCAATGAAGTTAAGTGGCTTGCCCAAGGCCATACAGCTAGGTAATTATTAAGTGTCTGAGACCAGATTTGAACCCAGGTACTCCTGACTCCAGGGCTGGTGCTCTATCCACTGTGCCACCTAGTCGCTCCTACATCTTGATTGTTTTAAACTTATCTTGTACCCATGACCTCTCCTTTTTTTTATATCAAGGTTTATCTCTTTTTAACTGTCTAGAAAATGTACAATTCTCAAGTGATGATTGATTGATGGATTTATAAGCAATACCTCATTGGTCATAGCCTCTGCCCAAGTAAAAAAAACGTTAAAAAAAAAGAAAAAGAGAAATACAATTCTCAAGAGCCATAAAAAATTGTCAAATTATAATCAATTTATACAAACCTCTTTCCAAGTACTCTTTACAGAAATGCAATCCTCTTGAGCTAAAAGTATCATGCAAAGAGAAATCACTCATGAGCTAAAAGTTTGATCATATCACCATTAATTTATACCCATATCCTTTGTCTAAATATGTTTGTTCCCTTCAATTGTCCTAAGAAAAAATACAGTTCTCAGGAGTTAACATTTCTGCCTCCTTCTATTCACCTTTTTATGTATCTCTTGAGTCTTGTATTTGAAAATCAAATTTTCTGTTCAGTTCTTTTTATCAGGTAAATTTGAAAGTTCTTTATTTCATTGAAAAAGCCATCTTTTCCCCTGAAAGAATGTGCTAAATTTTTCAGGGTAGTTGACTCTTGTTTGTAATCCAAGCTCCTTTGCCCTTTGGAATATCATATTCTAGATCCTCTGATCCTTTAATATTGAAGTTGATAAATCCTATGCAATCCTATGTTTCTCTGATATTTAAATTGCTTCTTTTTGGCTGCTTGCTGTATTTTCTCCTTTAGCTGAGAATTCTGAAAAATTGGCTATGAAATTCCTTAGAGGTTTTATTTGGGATCTCTTTCTGGGTATGATGGATGGATTCTTTCAAGGATCATTTTAACTTCTTGTTCTGGGATATTAGGACAGTTTTCCATGATAATTTCGTGCCTAATATTGTCTGGTTTTTTTTTTCTGATTATGACTTTCAGGTAGAACTATAATTCATAAATTTTCTGTCCTGGATCTATTTTCTAGGAGGTATTTTCCATTTTCTTCTATGTTTTCAACCTTTCAACCCTTCCCTATTTGCCCTTATAAAAGATCAGTGTTAAACCACTAACCTACACTTCACCCCACCTCCACCCCCAAGATCTAAACACTGAACTGGTTCCTAGATAAAAACTTAATTTTCTTAAAAAAGCATTGCTCTGTCCTGGCTCAGTTTGACTTCAACTCAGTTCAAATCCATGGTGCTATGACTGAAAAATTTGTGTCATTATACAGGTTATAGTATCTTTAACTGTATTAAGTTCTTAGAATCAAAATTTTGGTTATCCAGACACATTTCCCTCTAATTAAAATTATTTCTGTAGAACTGAGTGCCCCCTTCTCCTCCATGCTTCTCTTGATCAAATGGAATAAAAATACTAATAAAAATAAAATAGATAAGTTTCATTGCATGAAATAGAAAACGTTTTCTTCTTTTAATGCTTTATTCTTGAAAAGGTAATTATGTTAGATATAATATTGATATATTGTTCTTGGTCAGTTTCCTAAGGGCACATCAATGCAATTTTCAAATCTACACACTATTATCCCTGTCTCAAATGCTTAATATCTGTGTGATCTGGGTTTCATTTAGTCACACACACACACACACACACACACACACACACACACACACTTGTGCGTGCGCGTGCACATGCACACACACACACACACACATCCCTGTTTGTCTCAATTTCCTCATCTGTAAAAAGGAGATAATAATAATAGCACCTCCCTCCAGGGGGTGTAAGGATTGAATAAGATAATTGTGAAGCACTTATCATAGTGAGTGCCATACATATTAGCTATTATTATTATTATAATAATACAATGAAAGTACTTAAAGATGTAAGTTTCTTGGGAGTATCAATTATTTCATTCATTAAAATTGCATCCTAAAAGGCTAACATAGTGGCTAACACATAGTAGGTATTTAAAAAATATTTATTGTTTGATGTCAATTAGCCCTGCCATTTTTAAAATAAAGATAATACAACATTTCCATATTTCGTTAAATTATTTATTGGAGACTGCCTTTAGTCCACCATCTTATCAACATAACCACAAATTTAATTCAAACCAGACAAGATTCTATAAAGTGAAAATAACGGTTACCATGTTTTAATTACATTTCCCTCAGGAATGCTGAAGGCGATTAGCCTGGAGAGAGTGGAAGGAGGCCTCCAGAAAGCTTAGGCAAAGTGCCAGAAGCCAGATGCCTTAAATAAAGCTTTTCATATTCAGCAACATCCCACTCACATCATTTCCTCTGGACTTGGCTTGCCCAATTTGGTAGGAGCAGATGGAAGTCACTGTCTGATAAAACAGGATTATTGAATCCTGCAAACATGTAGCCCCTTCAATGCACACATGGACTATTCATTGTATTGCTGGGGTGTCTCATTTTGCAGATACAATGTAGAAAAGGATTTACTGGTCTTTCTCATGCCCAGTACCAAAAGATCCATAGTTTCCAAGGCTAATTTATGATATAAAAAGCAAAATCAGTAGTGGTTGTTTTTACAGTACAGCTGAGTGAACCAGGTTGGGATGAGGAGGAAGAATTCTGAATGTATTTATCTCCAAATCCCCCAAGACAATCTTAAAAACAATATACTGAGGGAAGAGTTTAATGAGATCATTAGGATTAATTCTGACTTCATGCTACAGCACACAAAACTAATGTTTATTTAAAACTATATTAGACAAAGTATTTTTCAAAATCAAAGTATTATTTGATGAGGAGTTTAGGGGAAAGAGTAGACAAGCTATTGAGTTTTCATTCTGTTGTGAAATAATTAACATATATTAGGCATTTTAGAAAGGCAATTTTGCCTGCATCACCCAAACCCTGCCAGGTGAATAATATAGAAAATTTTTCACTTATAGAAAAATCCAATTCTACTGTCAGGGTCCCATGAATTCTGATCCCAAGGGACCTAAAGTTTCTGACACGGGCATGCACCTAAGAATATAGAAGGAATCAAAAAGTGTTGTCAAGAATTCAGTTGTCGCTTATCTCATGACACAGTTGTCTCCAATCTTTGCATTAAGATCTCCAGATAATTATAGTAAATTTCATTTCACGAGATTCAACTCAAAATCACATATAGGAATATTTATAGTCTCAAAGAAAACTCTTCTGGATCCAGAGTCATAATTAGGAGATTTTGCTTATGAAACAAATACAGAACGAGAAATTTGAAAGGTGCTCACGACAGGGGCAAGAGGTGTGACTAACTCTTTGCTAAGAGTCTGAGACCTCAGGGCATGGGAACACATCCTGAAATACCTCTACTAAGGAAATGCTCCTCCAGAGACCATACAAGTGGTAACTTCTTATTTTTTTTAACCCATTGTTCGTGATAAATAAGCAAGTTGTTTCTATTTTACGATATTTAGTGATGCTCTTTTAAAAAATAAATTGCTATCATTTTTCAGTGACTTCCACCCTAATTTCACAAACTCTCCCTTTTAACAAAGAAATAACATTTAAAAAATCTCAAATCAACACCCTAGTCATGTATGAAAATGCAGGCTTCATTTCTCATCTATAGCCTATCACTTCTCAGATCAGAGATGGAAGGCATTTTTCACTGTTCTCTTTACCTCTTCACCTCTTGGAAATCTTAACTTCCTTAAAAACTCAACCTTACTGTCACCCCCCTTTAACAAGTCTTTAATAATTCCTCCAGTTGGCAGTACTCTCTGTCACAATCATTTTGTATTAACTTTCTACATTTCCTGTATTAACTTATATTTGGGTGTATGATGCCCATCTGTTCCAGGGGTTCTTAACCTGGGATACATGACCTATATTTCAATATGCTATAAGTATTTTTATTTTATTTTATTTTATGCATTTAAAAATGTGATTTTGAAAAGGGACCTGTAGGCTTCAAAAAGCTGTTATAGGATTTCAGGATCCTAAAAAAGGGTATGAACCCTTGCTCTCATAGAAGGCAAACTCCTTGAGGGCAGGGTCTGTCTCATTTTTATATTTGTTTCTTTAAATCCTAGTCTGGTCCCTGGAGCTTAAAATTGCTGAAATTAAGATTGATCACTGCCTTGCTTAGAATTCCGAAATCTTTCAGTGTATTTTCCTTTAAAGTATTATGTTCACTATGCAAATTAGTTTCTTCCTTTTATTTATTTCATTCTGTGTCAGCAAACCTTTTGAATTTAATATGGTCAAAATCATCCATTTTGCATTTTATAGTGAATTCTGATCCTTGTTTGGTCATTAATTTCTCCCTTTTCCATTGATATGACAGAGTATTTCTTGATATGTTAATTGATCTATGGTATTTATGTCTAAATCTAGTATCTATTTTAACCTTATTTTGGTATAGGGTGTGAGATGTGGGTCTATGCCTAGGTTTTGCCATACTATTTTCCAATTTGCCCAGCAGTTTTTGTTGAACAATGGGTTCTTATCCCAAAGCTAATGTCCCTGGGTTTGCTAACCAATAGATTACTATAGTCATTTACTGCTGCATCTTTTGTACCTATGTTAATCCACTGGTCCATTATTCTATTTCTTAACCAGTACTAGGCAGTTTTGATGACTGCCATTTTATAGAATGGTTTTAGTTCTAGTACAGCTAGGTCACCTTCCTTTGCAGCTCCAGATGAATTTTATTACTATTTTTCTAGCTCTGTAAAATAGGTTTTTTCGTAGTTTGGTATGGCACTGAATACGTAATTTAACTGGGGTAGAATTGTCATTTTTATTATATTAGCTCGACCTAACCATGAGTAACTCACGTTTTTCCATTTGCTTAAATCTGACTTTGTGTGAAAAGTATTTTGTAATTCTTTTCACACAGTTTCTAGGTTTGTCTTGGGATGTAGATTTCCAAGCATTTTATTTCATCTACAGTTATTTTAAATAGAATTTCCCTATCTCTTGTCCTTGACCTCTGTTCATAATTGAAATAGTATTGAAATATATATTTATTTTATATCCTGTTACTCTGATGAAGTTATTTATTGTTTCAAGTAGTTTTTAGTTTTTTTCCCTAGGATTCTCTTAGTAAATCATCATATCATCTTCAATGAATAAAAGTTTTGCTTCCTCCTTGACAATTCTAGGAATATTAATTCTTAATAGAGACAATACAAAGTGTTTTGTGACCTGAGAGTCCAGTTTTGTTCTTCATTTCCTTTATTGCTTATCCCTTTTTTGCTGTCTTCCTCACCTGCTTATATATTCAAACACTTATCCTGATCTAGAATTAGAACCAAGAAGGAGAACTGCATTTTGATTAGCTGAGGAGTATTCCCTTCATTACTCCATAAGCATGGTTTACTGCAAGATGCTTGTCTCATTCACTCTTCCTCTGTGGATATACTTTACGCTGTGATGACAATTTTTTCCCTAATGATTTTACCCAACTCCCATTCTTTCATTTCTTTTTTGCAACCTAATGTTTTATTCTTAGTTTCCCACCTCACCAAAGACAAATGGAGAATGAAAAATCTTTTGCATTCTTATCTTGAGTTTCATCTAGTCATTTTGTGTATTCTTGAATTTAACCCTCTTCCCATTTGAGAGGTCTTCCTCTAAATTATCTTACCATTAATACTATTACTATATTATTGAGGGGATGGTATTATTTCCCCAAATTATTAATTCATTTACTCAATCTATTTTCCTCCTAATTTTTCCCATTATCCTTTTATAATTTAGCTTTGTATTAGTCTATTGATAATCTCTTTGCCTCTCCTTGTCAATGTGTAAATATATACATATATATATAATTCACACATACATATTACACACATGCACACAAATCAAATAGCCAACTAAAATATACTTTTATCCCATTCATGTCTTAGTCTAGCCTTAATAGCACTCAAAAATGGACTTTTTATTTCTTAGTTTTTCATTACTATCGGAAAGTGTTTCACTTTTTTCTGTGTAGCGAATTCACATATGGAATATCCATATGGATACACATATGGACTATGCATATGGAATATCAAGTTCCTTTCAAAGAAGAATTGAAGTCTTCTCTCTCACTGAACATCCAGTTATTTCCTTTAATGTTTAGATTCAGTTTGGGGGCATATGTTACTTTGGGTGACTATCTTCCTTTTTCTTTTGAATTAATGTTCAAATATATTTTAATTTTTGTTTGATTTCTTATAGCTACAAATCAATGTTATTTTGATTAGTTCTCCTTGGAATTTGAAGAGTTTCTTTCTCCTCATTTTTTTAATATTGTAATTCATAAATTTGACTATAACTTTTCTCGATCATTTAATTTTGACTTTCTTTCTGTGGTATTCAGTCAATTCTCTCAACCTGAATTTTGCCATCTGTTCCCAATATTCCTGGAGAATTCAGATTTAATTTTTCATAATTTTTTCCTGAGGATCTATATTTTACATAACTCTTCTAAGTCTAGCACTATTGTTTACCAGTCCTTATTGTCTTCTCTCTTTTTTTTTCAAACTACCAAGGTTGGATAAGACTTGTTTTCCTCAGAGAGCTTTCTTTCTATTAGTGTTCAGTTAATTCTCTCAATCTGAATTTTGCCATCTGTTCCCAATATTTCCAGACAATTCAGATTTAATTTTTCATAATTTTTATCTGGAAGATATATAATCCTAAGATTATCTACTAAAGAAATGGAACCTTTGCCCAATCAAAGAATAGGTATTACTCATGAAAATTTCAAAAGAGTTAATGATAAAAGCTGTGTATCCTTGTACTTTCAGAAAGGTTTTAGTCACCTAGAACATGGGTTATGGAAAGAGAGAAGAAGAAGAAATGGTGGAGAAATTCTTGAAAATTAGACTAATTAATTGGCCTTCAAATGCGAGAGAGCAGCTTGCAGCTTTCAATTAATTCATATCATCAGGTCAAGATGAATTGTATTACATAGCCCTGATAGGACCCTTGCCTGCAATTATTGGATTTCTGAGAGTGATCTTTGATAAATCATGGAAAAAAGAAGTAGAGCATGACTTGAATGGGTAAATGTGCCAGTTTTCAGGAAAGGGGGAAAAGGGTGGTTTTGAAATCAAAATGAACAATAATTCAAAAAAGAGGGAAGGGAAAGAACAATCTAGAAAACAAATTTTAACTAAGTTGTGATATTACTTAAACATTTCTTACCTTCGTTGCTATTTTGGTGTCTCCAGCTGAAGTGTCATTTATTTTGTTACTGAAATTTACTTTAATAGATATGAGGTTCTCTCAAAGTACAAATTGTCTGTCTCCTTTGAGAATTCTGAATGTACAAGGAACAGGGAGTTTTGTGACTTAATAGTCTAGTCTCTTGGCCAGTCCTGACCTAAAATGATGGCGCAGGTTTCTGTTTGACTGCCATGATATAATTAGCTCATTTGCTTTTCTGACACCAGTCAATAATTTAACTAACCACAGTAGTTTCTGACTGTATTGATCAGAAAAGATGAAATGTTTTGTCACAGTCAAGCAAACTAATTCATTTATTTTATGTAGGTGATGTTAGGAAGAAGAGAAAGAGAAGAAATTCTGCTTTATTTTGAACATTTCTTATGGTAGGAAGAGATATTCGACATGATACATGGGGCTAATTTGTTGAGAAAGATACTCAGGAAATCAGCCTTCCAGAATTGAAACCTCTGTGATGAACAGAGAAAACAATTCCAATTCTTATATAGCTATTACAAATTATACTGAAATTTGTCACCCCATGAACTGCAGTTTTTTCAAGTTAGTAGGTTTCGGAAAATGGAAGATTCTCCCAAATAGCCATGTTAAATCACTTAGGGCCAATAATGCTGCAGTTGGTGTGACACACTGCTGCATGCAAATATCTCTCAGCAACATTCAGAATGCCAAAGACAGCAACCTAACTTCAAATTTGAAAACAAATGAATTTTTTCCTTCATGATTTAGAAATGGTTTCCATTTTAACATTTTAGCCATTTTACCAAAGTTCCTGCCATTTTAATGAAGCGAGTTTTAGTTCATTTATTTTTTTCATACTATTCATTCCTAAAACCCCAACATTTTGGAACACAAAAGTAAGTTGAGTAGGTATATTCTTTTGAGAGATTATGTTGAATATTATTCAGCACAATAGAAATCTATCTTATCCTAAAGGAAAGTAAGAAAGGAAGAAGATAAGAAAAGGGAATGGGGGGGGGGTGGTAGGGGCGATTGAAAGGAAGACAGACTGGGAATCAGAGAGAAATATGTTCATATCCACACCAATGGTTCATTCTTATTATTCTCCAAGGTCTCACTAATGTTCTAAAAAATCTTTGATCTTACCACAGAAACCTTTTCTCTCCCAAAGCTTGTTCTAGATGACCCTCAGATCCAGTGATTTTGGTCAACCTAGTCTAGCAGAGTGACTAGTGAGGCATTTCTCATCTCAGGTCACAGGAACTGTCAATTACCATGGTTGGCCAGGATTCATTGTTCTGGGGTTGCCTGTCTTTTTAACAGGATAATAGGTACTCCAATTCCCCATCTTTTTTTTTAATCTTCACCTTGGCTACTATATGGAAACATGCTACTTAGAGAAGACATTATGAACTTAAAGTCTGAGAGTTTTCATCAGTAAAGGGAAAAGTGAAAAAAATTATGTAGCATGAATCAGTTATGATTTATTTTCATATACAAAATGGTATGCTAATCAATAATCAAAGACTAATTAGAAGAGAATCCTGTAACATCTTTGCTGGGTGGGAGGCCTCATTCATTCAAGATGCATTGGGACATGAATTTTTTTTATAAGATTGCTAATTAGTCATTTCACATTTCATCCCTACTGTGCATGATCCAATCAAACACCAAATATGACTCAATTATGATTTCTGTTCCAAAGTCTCCTCTCTCTTAACTTAGTACTAGTCCACTGTTGCAGCTGTTCCAACTTCAATTGACCACTCATTTGGATATTGCTATCACAGCCTCACTAGCATCTCAGACCGAATGACCTTCTGAAACTCATAAGTCGCTTAGACTTGTCCATCTTGAGGTTGCTCTCCGATATCTAATAGAAGAAAGGAAACACAAGAGACCTAGCCTCATTGCAGGCACAAGTTTAATCTAAATAAAGCTATGTGGAGCTGAGTTGGAGGGAGGAAAGGGGAAGGCGGGGGGGGGGCAAGAGAATAAGCTTTACACAGTACTGACTATGCTAAATGCTTTAAAAATATTAACTCACTTGATACTCACAATAACCCTGTGAGATAGGTGCTCTTATTCTCCACTTTACAGTTGAAGAAACTGAGGCAAAGAGGTTAAGTGAATTTCTCAGGAATCACACAGCTAATAAGAGTCTGAGGCTGGATTTGAACTCAAGTCTTTGCTACTCTATTCTCAGCACTGCACTACCTAGCTTCTGTCATTTTTCCCAGCTTCTTTCCTGCATACAACCCTAAATCATCCTCACTTTTCAAAGTAAGGAAGGGTAAGTGCCTCTAAGTAAGGTGCCTCTAAGCAAGAGATTTCTAGCTCAACAACCAAATAAAAGACTTATCACTGTGCAGTCTTGAGTCATTATGGTTGACAAGAATATATATATACTACTTCTAATATGTCTTCTTTTATAGATCTTTACAGCATCAGACATTTTACATGCCATATCTCACCCAAATATTACCCCCATTTCATAGTTTGGGAAGTTAAGTCACAGGGAAGTTATATGATTGAAGAGCTAAGAAATGTTGGAGTTAGAATCCCCCTATTTGGGAGATCTAGTCATTATTCATTCTTTCTTACCACATGGGATGAAAAGTCATTGTAGCTCTTTTTCTATTTCCAATTCAAGGAGTCAAGTCAAGAGACCAATATTGATCATTTATGTCAAGGACTCTATCTTTTTTGCATGTGTCATGGATCCCTTTGGTGAAGCCTATGAACTTTCTATACAGAATTAATAAAGGAAGGAAGGAAGGAAGGAAGGAATAAAGTTTGTAAATTCATAAGATGCTATAAACACTCAGGAAATATGATTTTCTGGATAGTGATTTCCCAGTCATTGAATTTAACACAATCAAATAAATATCTATAGATTTTCCTTTCTTGTCTGTCAAAAGGAAAATATAAGCTGAGGAAATTTAAAATTTACTTATTTTTCCAAAACATTGTTTTTAAAATGTTAACTAGTCAGTGGGCAAGACAAATAATCAAAGAGATTCTTAATAATTAACCTTGTCACCAATTTGTCCAAGTAATTAAAAAAAAAAGAAACCAAAAGTGAAGGAGAGTCACATTTTTCTAGCAATTATTCTAAAAAATCTGAATTTAATCAATCTCTGCTGAATTTTCTTAATAAGTCAAGTTGTGAGTCAACCAGCCAGTCAGCCAATGCAACAAGCTTCCAAGTTCCCAGGTAAGAGTTGTCCATTTATCATTAACACTGCCATGTCTCTGACTACTAAAACTGCTGAGCACTCTCTCTCTCTCCAACTTCCTAGTACTGATCCTCTTAGATAGATTACAGTTGTACTAGGAACTGTAGTCTAGATCTTGAGATAAGAGTTTTCTCTGTTTGGGCTTGGGAAAAAAAATCAAGCTCCCCAGGTCTTTAATGCTCTCAGGATACAGTCAATCCAGACTTTTCAGAAGGTCTGTTACATAAATGACAATAGGATAAATGCAAAGTAGGTTCCAGCAATGTGCTATGAGCAATTTGAAGAGGAAGAGAAATCTACACCCTGTAGGGTCATGGAAAAAAGGGCACCATTCACAGAAGAAGTAGTATATGATTTAAGTCACTTAATGTTTCTTACCCTTTGCATGTCTTAAGAGTTATTCACTCCCTGCCCTCTTTGTTCTTCTTATCTTCCATTCCTCTATAAACAAGTATTACCTTTGCTTTTCCCTGTTTCAAGAAAAGTGAGGCATTTCCATGCAGTAGAGAGAGGTCAGGGTTAAAAATTATTTGCCTAGTTTTCAAAGCCCATCATGAGTTAGTACTATCCTTCCTTATTTTATAAAACTCATATAGACAAGTTGGTTAAATTGGACATAGAAGGAATTATTTGTTATGGCCATTCATAAAGATTCTGTCTAGGTTATCCCTATTTAATTTTTACCCAACCTCTCATACATCCAACCTCAAATCCACATATGTTCATATATATGTATGTATACACACATATACATATATGTATATATGTATTGTTTCCTTCAATAAGTTCCTTGGTGGCAAAGGTTATATCATTTGTGTTTTATTATTACCAGTGCCTTTCATAATTTTTGGCCCTTAGAAGGTGCAAAACAAATTTTTTTTAGTTGAATGATTTATTGTTTCAGAGGAAAGAGTTCTAGACTGAGGAGTCAAAAAAACAAAACAAAAACCCAGACTCCAGTCTTAGTTCTGTCACTAATTTGCTATGTGATTTTGCACAAGTTATTTAAACCCTAAGTCTCAATTTCCCAGCATGTAAATTAGGGGAATTATATTAGATGATTTGAAGATTATTTGTATGTTTAGTATAGTAGATATTTAATGAATGTTGAATGAGTGGATGGATGGCACTAACATGTTTAATCTTGGGCTTTTGTTATCTCATCTGTAGAGTTAGGTTAAGGACCAGAGGACAGACCAGAAAAAGAATGACCCAGATCTCTCCCCAGGTCACAACACTTGGGAACACTGCAAATTTCCAAACTTCCAGTGCAAAAAAACCTGAAGCTTGAGAAAGTGACTTTTCATCCCCCCATGTCAGTAAAAGAGCCCAAGTTTTACAAAAGATCCAAATCAAGAAATAATATAGAAAAATGAGCAAACAACAACAAAAATGAACCTACCCATAAAAATATCCTTTGGTGACATGGAAGATCAAGAATTAGATGAAGACAAAAAGGTCAAAATCATTACAAGCAAAGCCTCAAAAAAATGAATTTGACACAAAAAGAATTCCTGGAAGAGCTAAAAATTATTTTCAAAATCAAACAAGAATGGTAGAAAGAAAATCAGATAAACAAATAAAAGCAAAGAAAGAAAATTATGAAAAGGCAATTAATGGTTTGTTAAAAGAGGGACAAAAAATACTGAAGAAAATAATTCCTTTTTTTTTAAGGTTTTTGCAAGGCAAATGGGGTTAAATGGCTTGCCCAAGACCACACAGTTAGGTAATTATTAAATGTCTGAGGCCGGATTTGAACCCAGGTACTCCTGACTCCAAGGCCGGTGCTTTATCCACTACACCACCTAGCCACCCCAGAAAATAATTCCTTAAAAAAAGATTGACCAAATTGTAAAAAAGATACAAAAACTCACTGAAGAAAATAATTCCTTAAAAATAAGAATTAGGAAACCGGAAGCTAATAACTCTATGAGACATTAAGAAACAAAACAAAACAAATGAATGAATGAAATTTAGAAAAAAATGTGAAATATTTCATTTGAAAAAACTAACCTAAAAATGGAATGAGATATAATTTAAAAATTATTGGATTATCTAAAAAAATGATCAAAGAATGATCATAGACCTTGTATTTCAAGAAATTATCAAGGAAAACTTACCTGATATCTTTGAACCAGAGGGTAAAAAGAAATTAAAAGAATCTACTGATCTGGGGCAGCTAGGTGGCACAGTGAATAGAGCACTGGCCCTGGAGTCAGGAGAACCTGAGTTCAAATCTGACCTCAGACACTTAATAATTAATTGCTTAGCTGTGTGACCTTGGGCAAGTCACTTAACCCCATTATCTTAAATAATTAAAAAAAAGAAAGAATCTATTGATCATTACCTGAAAGAGATTCCAAAATGAAAACTCCTAGGAACATTAAAGCGAATGACCAGAGCTTACATATTAAATAGAAACTACTTCAAACAGGCAGAAACAAACCAATCAACTATCAGGAACCTATAGTCAAGATCACACAAGATTTAAGCAACTACCACAGTAAAGTAGAAGAAGACTTGAAATATGATATTCTGAAGGGCAGATGAGCTGGTATTACAACCAAGAATAACTTGCCCAGCAAAACTGAATATAGTCCTTCAAGGGAAAAAATAGATATTTAGTGAAATGGAAGACTTTCAAGTATTCCTGACCAAAAAAATCAAAGCTCAAAAGAAATTTTGACTTTGAAATAGGAGAAACATTTAAGAAAAATGAAAAAGAAATCATAAGGAACTCAAAAATATTAAACTATTTACTTTTCTATTTAAAAAGATGAGACATGCATCTTCTTTGAACTTTACCATTATTAGGGCAGTTAGAAGTATTCTATGTCAAAAGAGGTTGTGATCATGAGTTAATTATATTGGGATGATACTAAAAAATATTGAACAGGTAAGAAAGAGGAAGCTCTAGGGAAAAAGGGAAAGGAGAGAAAGAATGAGAGAATTATCTCATAAAAGAGGCATACAAGGAAGAATTTTTACATTGGAGGGGGGAGGGGAATAGGGCAGACACTTCTTGACCCTTACATCTAAATTAGTTCAAAGAGAGAAAATATTTATTCATCTCAATGGATCATAAAAATCTATTTTACCCAACCAGGAAGTAGGAAGGGTCAACAGAAGAGGGACAGGATGTTAAAATGGAGGACAGACAAACTAAGATTATGGTCAGGAGAAAAATAGATTTGAGAGAAGGGATATAATAAAAAGGAGGGAAAAGAATAAATAGAATGAAACCAGATGGAGGAAAATGCAAAGACAAACCAAAACTGTGAAAATGAATGGGATGGGATGAACCCATACAATGAAGCAGATAGTAAAATGGATTAGGAACCACTATGCAATAATATGCTCTATACAAGAATCACATTTAAAACAGAAAGACACCAACAGAGTTAAAAGAAGAGAACTGGTGCAGAATCTATTATTTAGTTGAAGTAAAAAGTGTTGGTAATGATCATGGTCTCAGGCAAAGCACAAGCAAAAATAGACCTAATTAAAAAGAATGAGTAGGGAAACTACATTTTGCGGAAAGGATCTATAAATAAACAATATCAATATTAAACATAATCATCAAATGTTATAGTTACCAAATTTTCCTAGGAAAAGCTAAATGAATTACAGAAAGAGCTAGTAGGGAACCTTAACCTTCCTTTAATTCTAAATGCATGCATCAATAAAATATAGAAAGAGCAGATCAATTAACTGGACATGCTACTAAAAAAAAAACCTAGAAGAGCAAATTAAAATTCCCTAATTAAAGACCAAAATGAAAATCCTGAAAATCCATGAAAAAAATTGAAAATTAAAAAAATGAAATGATAAATTATTAAAGATTGGTTTTATAGGTTCAATATTAGAAACTTATTAGTAAAAATGACCATATCAGTTCAAAGCTCCAACAAAAAAACATAATTATATCAATATATGCAGAAAAAAATTTGACTAAAAACAACATTCATTCCCTATTAAAAACATTACAAAGCACAAGAATCAATAGAAATTTTCTTAAAATAAAAAAATAAAATCTTAAATTAAAAATAATTTTCTTAAATGAAATAAAAATAGAATAATAAATATCTATCTAAAACCAAATGCTAATATTATCTATAATGGGCATAAACTTGAAGCCTTCCCAATAAAACTAGGGGTGAAGTAAGAATGTCATTTTCAAAACTATTATTCAAATTTATACTAGAAATGCTAGCTACTACAATAAGACAAGAAAAAAGAAATTGGAGGAACTAAAATAGGGAATGATGAAATAAAACTATCATTCTTTGCAGACATTTTGATGTTATACTTAGGAAACATTAAGGAATTAATTAAAGATTTAAATGAAAAAATTAGCAACTTCCAAAAATTGCCTAATATAAAAGAAACCCATATAAATTGTCAGCATTTTCATATACTGACAAAATATACTTCTCCTTGTAAGTCTATCTGCCACAAGCCCAGGGATTGTATGAATATAATTACAAATTTTTTTTTTCACAGAAAAATGACAGATCTAAACAACTAGAAAAATATTATTTGCTCATGGATAGACTGAGATAATATAATAGAAATGATAATTCTTCCTAATTTACTTATTCAGTGCCATACCAGTCAAATAAGCAAAGAATCATTTTATAGAGCTAGAAAAAATAGTAATAAAATTCACCTGGAAAAACAAAAAGTCAAGAACATCAAGATATCAATGAAAATAATGAAGAAAGGTAGCCTAGTGGTTTCAGATTTCAAACTACATCACAAGGTGATAATTATCAAAATAATCTGGCAATGAAGAAATAGAGTAGTAATATTCATTAGGTACATAATACACAACAGTAAATGCACTTAGTTATTGTTTTTGTTGTTGCTTGTCCTTCCCCCTCAGAGAGGGTCATGTCATCAGGAAGGAGATTTGCAAATGAATTGGATTTAAATTAAGGAGAGTTGTGCAAAATAATCAATCTCACTCTCTCTTCCAGAGCCATCTTGATAAACCCAAAGCTTTTGAGTTATCAACCTTTTGGGGTAAACTTTGTAGTAAGAATTCAACATTTAGCAAGGTGGTGGAGAGAAGACAGACACAGTGCTAAAGTCTCCTGATCTTCCCTCATATATAATATGAAACAAACCTCTTAACAGAAATCTGATCTACAAAGATCAGAAGAAGCTAGGAGAAGAACATCTACCTCAAGGTTTGTATTCTGGTATCCTAAGTGAGCCTGGGTGCAGAGCGTGGACTCTGTGGACTCTGCCAGGAGCACAGGACAGGGTAAGAGCCTGAGAGCCTGAGAGTGGGACTAGCCAATATTTTTGTACAAGTGATGTTCTTACCCTTTTTCATCGTCTCTTCAGGTTATAGGCCCAGTAGTGGTATTGCTGGATCAAAGGGTATGTAAATGTTTGTTGCCCTTTGGGTGTAATTCCAAATTTCTCTCCAGAAAGGTTGGATGGGTTCACAGCTCCACCAACAATGTATTAGTGTCCCAGATTTCCCATAATCCTTCCAACAATGATTATTGTCCTTTCTGGTTACATTGGCCAATCTGAGAGATGTGAGGTGGTACCTCAGAGATGCTTTAATTTGCATTTCTCTAATAAGTAATGATTTAGAGCAATTTTTCATATGACTATGGATCGCTTTGATCTCCTCATCTGTAAATTGCCTTTGCATATCCTTTGACCATTTGTCAATTGGGGAATGGCTTTTTTTTAAATTTGATTCAGTTCTTTGTATATTTTAGAAATGAGTCCTTTGGCAGAAACATTAGTTGTAAAGATTGTTTCCCAGTTTACTACATTTCTTTTGATCTTGGTTACAGTGGTTTTGTCCGTGCAAAAGCTTTTTAATTTAATGTAATCAAAATCATCTAGTTTGTTTTTAGTGATGTTCTCCATCTCTTCCTTAGTCATAAACTGCTTCCCTTTCCATAGATCTGACAGGTAAACTAGTCCTTGATCTTCCAGTTTGCTTATAATATTGTATTTTTATGTCTAAATCCTGTATCCATTTTGATCTTATCTTGGCATAGGGTGTAAGGTGTTGGTCTAATTTAAGTTTCTTCCATACTAACTTCCAATTTTCTCAACAGTTTTTATCGAAGAGAGAGTTTTTATCTCAATAGCTGGACTCTTTGGGTTTATCAAACAGCAGATTACTATAATCCTTTCCTGCTATTGCACCTAGTCTGTTCCACTGGTCCATCACTCTATTTCTTAGCCAATACCAGACAGTTTTGATGACTGATGCTTTATAATATAATTTTAGATCTGGTAGGGCCAAGCCACCTTCTTTTGCACTTTTTTTCATGTAATCCCTGGAAATTCTTGACTTTTTATTTCTCCATATGAATTTACTTACCACTTTTTCTAACCTCCAAATCAAAGAGAAAATTCTAAAAGCTGCCAGAAACAAACAATTCAATTACCAAGGCTCCATAGTCAGGATTACACAGGATCTGGCAGCATCTACATTAAGGGCTTGTAGGGATTGGAATATGATATTCCAGAAGGCAAAAGATCTAGAATGAACTACCAGCAAAACTGAACATCCTCTTTCAGGGGAAAAGATAGACTTTCAATGAAACAGGGGACTTTCCAACTTTCCTACTGAAATAATCAGAGCTGAACAGAAAGTTTGATCTCCAAGTACAGGACTCTGGTGAACCATAGAGGGTGGATGAGAAGGACTAACTATGAGGAACTTAATGATGTTGAACTGTTTGTATTCCTGCATGGGAAGAAGATACTGATAACTCACATGAACTTTCTCATTTATAAGAGCTGTTAGAAGGAGTATATATAGACAGGACATAGGAAGGAGTGGAATATAATAGTATAATATAGTAAAAAGATGGAGTCAAGGTGTGATAAAAGAAAGTACTAGGAGGAAGTGTAAGGAGATGAAGAAGAAGCTAAGAAATTTCACATAAAAGTCAAGAAAAAGCTTTTTCAGTGAAGTGGAAAGGGGAAAGGCAAGGGGGAATGAGTGGGCCTTCATTCTCATCAGAAATGTCTCAGAGAGGAAATAACATACACACTTAATAGAGTGAAGAGATCTTTCTTACCTTAGAGAAATATGAGAAGAAAGGGATGGGATAAGAGGGAATGGGGGGAGGGAAGGGGGGAATAGGTGATAGATGAGAGGAAAAGTCGAGGGAGAGGATACTCATATACAATACACTCTTGGACAGAGCCAGGATGAAAGTAGAGAGAGAATAGAATAAATGACAGTGGGGAGGAATAGAGTGGAGGGAAATACAGCTAGTAATAGCAACTATGGGAGAAATATTGAAGCAACTTCTCTGGTGGACTTATGATAAAGAAAGCAACTCACCCCAGAGATAGAGCCATTGGAATCTGAACACAGATTGAAGTACATTTTTTTTCCTCTTTCTCTATTCTTGAGGTTTCTCATCTTTTGGGGAGGGGAGGGGGGTTATGTTTACTCTTATAACACATTCAATTTTTATCAATGTATAGCATGGAAACACTGTAAAGACTATCAGACAGTCTTCTGTGGGGGCAGGAGAGGGAAGGAGGGAATTGCAAAATCCAAAACCTTACAAAAAATGATGGGTAGATACTACTATTGCATATAATTGGAAAACAAATAAAATGTTAATTAAAAAAAAAGAAGGCACCTAGTTATCATTAATGAATTAAAGTCATTGGATTCAGAGGAACAATATCCTAGGGTACTGCAGGTGTATCTATGAGTCATTTTTATGATCTGTGAAAAATCTTGGAGAATGAAAATGGCACTGTAGTGTTAGAGAAGGAAAAATATTCCAGTTTTTGAATAAGAGAAAAGAACCAGAAACTGATTTGTCAAAATTCTGGATCAAATTATTCAATGAATATCTAGAAAAGAGAATGTTGATCACTAAAGAGTTAATATGACTTCATCAAAGATAAGGTCATATCAGTCTAATTTCATTTCCCTATTATTATTATTATTATTATTATTATTATTATTATTATTATATTTTGCCATATTATGAGATTAGAAAAGCAGGGAAATTTTAAAAGAGACAGAGGCAGGGTAAAAAAAGACAGAAAAACAGAAATGGAGAGAGAGAGATAGAAAAAAAGATTTTCATAGAGCATTTAATAACATCTTTCATATTTTTCTTGTGGAAAAGGTGAAGAGATTTGGGCTAGAGAATATCAGTCAGGTGGATTTCAAACTTGCTGGATGGCTGCATCCAAAAAGTAAGTCTTAGTGGTTAAATCTTAACTTGAAAGAGGTCCTCCAAGGGAATGCCACAAATACTCTATGCTTGGTCCCACACGATTTCTCATTTTTTTCTGTAGTAATGTGGGTAAAGACATATCAAAGGTATAGATGACACAAAACTTTGGGTGATAACTAATATATTGAATGACAGAATTAAGAGCCAAAAAAAATCTTGACAGGCTCTTAGAACATGGGTTTAGTCTAAGAAGATGAAATTTAATAAGCATATTCTTCATATGCTTATATGCAAATAGAAAATCAGACAGATATAACTGGGAGATAGGTTCAGAAAAGATCTGGCAGTTTGAGTGAATGTACATTTCAAAAGGAATCAGTGGATATGAATAAATGAATGAATGAATGAATGAAACATTTAAGTACTTTTGTGTAAGACACTTCACTAAATCTATGCATATAACTAGAAAACAAAAAAACAACAGATCATCAACAACTAGAAAAATATGTTTGTCCCTGCTCTTAATGGATGTGCTAGCTTTCATTGAGAGACAAAGTGAGGTTGTTGTTGTTTGTCCTTCATTCTGGAAAAGGTCCATGACATAAGGAGGGTGATTCCATGACTTACAGATGAATTGTATTTAAATGAGGGAGGTCTGTGTAAAGTCACCAGCCTCACTTCCAGAAACATCTGGATTCAGTGACAAGAGTCTGTCTGAAAGTGATAGGATATATTTTGAATAAACACCTGGAGAACTGCATACAATTCTACATTTGGGGATGAATATGCAAAAGCTGGAGAGTAGAGAAAGGGCAATTTTGATGGTGTAGAGAATTGTGGTCATGCTATTTGTGTATAGGCTGAAGGAGTTGGCATTAAATAACTTATAATCAAGAAGACTTGGAGTAGCAAGATTGGTGCCATGGATAGAGTGACAAACCTGGAGTCATGAAGGCTCATCTTTCTGAGTTCAAATGTGACTTCAGATAGTTTCTAGCTATGTGATCCTAGCAAGTCACCTAACCTTGTTTGCCTCAGTTTCCTCATCTGTAAAATGAGGTGGAGAAAGAAATGGCAATCCACTTCAGTATCTTTGTGAAGAAAACTCCATATGGGGGTCACAAAGAGTTGGAAACTACAGGAAGGAAGACTTAGATATAATACAATTATTGTCTTCAAGTATTCTGTGCTGGTAATATAGAAAAAGAGATAGATTTTTCTCTATTTGATCCCAGAATCAAAAACCAGGAGTAATGGAAAGATGTTACAAAAATGGCAAATTTATGGTAAGTAAATAGAACCCTAGGCTTATTGTCAAGTCTAACACTTGGACACCCAGTTCAAATTCAGCTTCATACACTTACCATCTATATGCCTGAGGACAAGTTACTTAATTTCCGTCTGTCTCAGTTCAGGCAACTATAAAATAATAATAATAATAATAATAATAATGATAATAATAATAATGGCCCCTACTCATCAGTGTTGATTTGAGGAACATACCAAATAATAATTGTAAAGTAACCAGCTTAGTGGCTGGCACGTAATAGACATTATTTGTAAATGATAATTATCATCATCATTAACATTAATGGAACTACTCCAAAGTGAAATGGGAATAATTCATGAAATGCTGGGCATCCTCTCACTGAAGATCAACAGGTAAAGGTCAGTTGGCCACTTGTGTGTAGCTGAGGGAGGGAGGTAGCCATAGTCGGTAAAATTCTTGGTTTTGGAGTAAGGACTAGAGTTCAAATTTTACCTCAGACACTTATTTGTAACTGTAGTTGAGTTTCTGAATCCCTCAGACTCAGTTTCTCAATCTGTAAAATGGGAATAATGATAGCACCCACCTCACAGGGATTGTTGTGAGGATCACAGGTGATTACACACATACAGTACTTTGTAAACCATAATGCACTATAACAAGGATTTGTTGCTGTCCACTTGTCTTAGTTGTGTCCAATTCTCTATGACCCCATTTGGAGATTTCTTGACAAAGATTCTGATATAGTTTGCATTTCCTTCTCCAGCTCATTTTACAGATGAAGAAATTGAGGCAATCAGTATTACATGAGTTAACTAGGGTCAAACAGCTATTAAGTGTCTGAGGCTGGATTTGAACTCAGAAAGATGAGTCTTCCTGACTTCAGTTCCAGTGCTTTATCGAAGCTGGCCATATAAAGATATTTATTATCAAGTTATGAAGAGCATTCTTATTTAGGTATGGCTTAGATTAGATAACTTTTGGAATTGTTTCCATTTCTGTGCCAAAATAGTTAGAAGATATAACAAATGGAGCATTAGATTTAATGTCAAGAAAACTTGAGGGGGTGGCTAGGTGTCATAGTGGATAAAGCACCAGCCCTGGAGTCAGGAATACCTGGGTTCAAATCCCGTCTCAGACACTTAATAATTACCTAGCCGTGTGGCCTTGGGCAAGCCACTTAAGCCCGTTTTCCTTACAAAAAAAACTAAAGAAACAAAAAAAACCTTGAGTTTGAAACCTTCCTCAGACACACTTAGTATTTGTAGTAGTTAAAAGCAAACAAATCACTTTTAACCTCTCTCAGCCTCAACATCCTTATCTAAAAAGGTAGTAAATAATAGTATCTACAAAACTTTGCAAACCTTAAAGTGCCATCCAAAGCTTAATTGTTATTTCAATGATGATGATGATGAGGCTTTCTTTGATTTTAGTTAGGCTAGTCCTCAAACTATACATATAGGCTATTTTGAAATTCCTTCTTGAAGTCCTTCCAGATGGATGGGACTCATCAGGGATTCTATTATTATGGTATAGGATTATCTCTAAATATCAGAAGAGGCATTACTTCAATAGGGCTATTGTGGAAGATGTGTATCAAATGTTTCATATGTTATTTAGGAAGAGTCTGGCTATATCATGGAAGTAATGTTTGCATTCTACAAGAGCTATAGAGCAATGAAGATACCTAGAGCAGGTATCTTTTTAATAATAGATACCTTTGAAGTATAGATCTTTTCTCAGAACAGTATTTTTAAGTATAAAAAGTAAAATATGTAGGATACAAAGAAATGTAATTATATTTAAATACAATTTCATGTGTGTGTTTTTGTATAGATACATATACATATATATATGTATATTTTATTTATTTATTTTTATTTAAGACAATGGAGTTAAGTGACTTGCCCAAGGTCACACACCTAGGTAATTATTAAGTGTCTGAGGTTGGATTTGAACTCAGGTCCTCCTGACTCCAGGGCCAGTGCTCTATTCACTGCACCACCTATCTGGCCCATATGTATATTTTAAGTTCACAAACCCCAGGTTAAAAGCTTTCACTTTAGAGCCATTTTCTTTTTCTTTTTTTTTTAGATTTTTTTTTTGCAAGGCAAACGGGGTTAAGTGGCTTGCCCAAGGCCACACGGCTAGGTAATTATTAAGTGTCTGAGACCGGATTTGAACCCAGGTACTCCTGACTCCAGGGCTGGTGTTTTATCCATTATGCCACCTAGCCGCCCCTAGAGCCATTTTCTAACCCCTTCCCCCCTCATCATTTCCAACTATTACAGTCAGAGCTTAGGCCTCAGTGGTCTAACAAGAAGCAATTTATGGTTGATAGGTATCTAGTTGATGCTGATCTTGCAAATAGCCTTGTTTGGGTTCACTTGACTAGTTCATTCATTAGTTTTACTCTTTTACCTTTGCAATTGTATTTATAACTTTGATTTTCCTCTTTCTATTCTGGCCCTAGAGCAAAAGTCCCTGAGTGTCAGAACAACAAAGGAAATCATTTCAGAATGTTATTATTGCCTGGAAGCAAGTTGTAGAAATTATCAATATAACAAGGTTTATTGCATTGTCATCGGTCTGGTTGAGAGTATTTAAATATATGCATTCTCTGGATAATGGATATTTTTGGTAACCCATAATTGTTTCATTATTTGTTAGAACAACTTGTATACAAAGAGGGAACATACTTTCCTTCTGCAAGAGTCAAAACAAGATGCAGAAATAAAAAATATATTTCCCCAGTGAAATATTTAAATCTTAACTAGCATCAAACAGAAAACTTAAATCTTTGGCATTTTTAAGTTTAATTCCCATTAAAATATAAACTTACTACATGTTAAATAGATAATCTATCTGCTTTACTTCATCAGTACTGTAGAATTCCAGATTTTTTTTTTTGTTTTTACCAATGGAAAATGTCTATTTTTCTCTGTGATCAGGTAGCACATCTGCAAGAGCTCATTTCCTGGTGTGCACCTAGCTCAGGTTGTACAACTTCTAATTTCTTAGGTTAAATATAAGATAGGTGAAATATCTAAATGTTATGCTCCATGGAGTGTAAAACCAGTATTTAGCATTTCCCAGAAATGAAGAAGGATTTATTTTTTTCAGGGACTTTGACCTCTCAGATTTAGCAGGTATGATTCTGTTCTCATAATATATGGCCCAGACATTAATTCTTTCTCCCTTTCATCTTTGGGTGGTGAGAAGGAAAGGAGTCTCTTGGGGATACTCTACAAGGAATGAATACTCAGTATTAAGAGTAGTTAAATAACTATGACAAGAGTAGATGAAGAGCTCAAGTAGTGTGAAGAGCAATGAAGCACTGAAGAGTTGCTTGTGGTTGTTATTTCTTTTATTGTTGCACTAGGATTATTAACATGGGATTTTGGGGGAGGAGGGACCACAGAATGGAAAATTTCGTTATATACAAAATGGATCCTAATTAGATTTTAAAAAACTGGATTTTATTAGGAAAAAATATTATGAATAATGGAACAAATTTGCTTACAGATAAGAACTGTTAATTATAATGGAGTGAGTAGCATAGTAGAAAGGACAAAGGTCTAGACTTGGTGTTGAGAAAAACAGGTTTAAATCTTTTGTTATTTACTAACCAAGTGACCCTGTTCAAGTAATTTATCTCCCCAAGTTCAATTTCTTTGTCTGAAAAATTAATTTGTTTTACAAACATTGTAAGCTATTCTAAGAAAAGTGCTTCATTCTCATGAAAAAGCTTTACAGTTGTGAGTTGTGATTGGAGGAGCAGAAATAGGCAAAGCTGAAAGAAGGGAGGGAGGAAGAAAGGAATAAATGAAGGAGGAAGGAAAGGAAGAATGGAAGAAACTAAGAGAAGGAGGGAGGGAGAGAGGAAAGAAAGAAAGGAAGGAAGAGGAAGTGAAGAGGGAAGGAGAGAGGAAAGCTGGGAGGAATAGGAGGCAGGACTAAGAAGAAGATAAAAGAATAAGAAAAAGGAGAAAAAGGGGAAAAAAGAAGAGAAAGAAAAAGAAAGATTCCAATCACTCAGTGAACAAAGATAAGAGAATCTAATAAGGATAATTCCAAAGATTCCTTGTTATCCTCTGGTCTGCCCAGGCATGGAATCTGGGTTGGCACCTTGTGGGATTACTTGATTGTGGGGTGCCTACAATGTTGACAAAAACTTTTTCCTCCATGGGGTATGGAACCAGTCCTTTGCTCTGGTTTCTCTTGATTTCCTTGCAACTGGTTCAGTCCCAATGTACTACTGCCCTCATAAATTCCCCGAACATCTGGAATCAATAGTTCCAGAGTAAATTTCTAATATTCAAGTTAATTTCTATAGACTCAAGGAAAATCTTTTCAGTTTCCTTTGTTGCCTTATCATCTATACCATAATTCCCTAACTTTGAATTGCTCCCCAGGGTTCTTCTTTTTTCCTCTTTGCACATTTTTTAGTGATCTCATAAGCTCCCATGGGTTCAATTGTCATCATAATAAAGATGGTGACTACCCAATCTATTTATCCGTTCATGGTCTCTCAAGGACTTGAGCTCAAGTCTCACAACACTAACTACCAACTGAACCTTTCAAATTAGCTATCTCCAACTCAAATGTTGAAATGTAATATCTTTCTGCTCCTATTCTACCTCTCTTCTTCACTTCCCTCTTCATGCCAAGGGAACCATTCCCCTTTCTGTCAGTTAGATTTTCAAGCTCACTCACATCCTCAACTCTTCATTTTTATTTAAGCCTTATAGCTAATCAATTGTCAAATTTTGTCATTATCATCTCCACATTTCTCACTTATTTATCATTATTTCTCTTCTTTCTTCTCACATAACCACTACATAACCATAAGTTGGGATTCTTACCACCTCTTGTCTGAACTATTTATAGTAATTTCCTAATTGAGTCCTTGTCTCAAAGCTTTTTTCTACTCTACTGAATTCCCTGGTTGGTTCTTGCACAAAGAAGATGAAAATGACATCACTATGTTAGAGACAAGTTATAGTAGGTCCAACTGTGACTTGGAATGCTCTACCACAGGTTGCACACAAATAATCCATATGAACATCTGGAGAGGGTTCTCTAAGCTCATCTCAATTCCTTTGAGTTGCTTCCATTCTGTCTTTCTCATAGAACACAGTACCCGCTCTGATGAGGGCAGGTCATGGTAGGCAGTTCTGTGCCAGTGTTTCCCAAAAATTTCTTAAGAGAGACCTTGAGGGTGTCCTTGTATCACTTTTTCTGATCCCTCCTTCCCTCTTCTATGCCATGTCACCCCCCCCCCCCCCACCCCGCCCTTGAGTTCTCCATAAAATAGTCTTTTGGGCAAGTGTATGTTTGACATTTTAACAATGTGGCCAGCCCATCGGAGTTGTAATGTTTGAATGCTTGGAAGCTTAACTATCAGTGTACCCTCTCCCCAAACTACCTTGTATTCATTTTGGAATATATCTTGTACATAATTGTAAAGGCTCATACTATACCCTTCATTAGAATAAAATCTCTTTAAGGGCAGAAACCATTTCAATTTTGTCTTAACATAGTGTCTGACACAAAGTGAGCTCTTAATGAGTGCTTGTTTGGTTGATTGGTTAATTAGTTCAGAACTTATCACATAGCTGTCACTTAATATATGTTGCATGGATTTTCAGAATCCCATGGAAAAATCAAGCTTTATTTCAGAAATAAACTTTGAAGACTGAAAATAGAAACCAACAAGGTATTTCTCAGTGCAGGAAAAAAATCTCTCAGATTTCTAGAGAGTCATTAGACATTTCAAAGAACAATATTAATAGGTAATAACTTATTGTGCTGTAAGCCCATGGTCCAAATGAAAAAAAAAATGTATTAACAACAGGTTTCTACTAATACACATAAGCTTCATTCCTACTGCCATTCATTCCCTTTACCATCTTTGGCCCTCTTCCCTGCCCCATGTTCTCTGCCATACTCTTTTACTCTCTTCACCTTTCCTACTCCTCTCACCTACCTCATCTTAACATTGAACTGAAGTACATTTTGATTTACAAATACTTGTTATATATGTTTATGTTATCATTATTGGATGCATATTTATGTTTCATGGCTTTATATTTAAAGCTAGGTTAGTTAAAAATCATATCTTCTCTCTTTGAAAAAAAAAAACCTCTCTGCCTCAGGCAGATTTTTAATTAGGCTGTTATTTATCTTTACTTCTATGTAGTCATTATAGTTTTTTTCCATCCAGTTTTCAAAGTGATCTTAAATGCAGCTCTGATCATGTCATTCTCCTGCTCAATAAACTCCATTGGCTTCAGAATCAAATTGAAAAATCTTTCATTTAGCATTTAAAATCCACCACAACCTGGCCCCTTCCTTCCTTAACAGACTTCATATATTCATCAGTCCTCAATATAGTGAACCCTCTATATAGGCAATGATCCAGTGACTCTGGACTTACTCTTCCTTAAACAAGATACTCCCTCTCTCTATTCTGTATATTTTTACTGGCTGACTTTCATGCCTAGTTTGGTCTCCTTTTTATATGCTCACCTCCTGGTTTCCATCAAATTTCATCTAAAATTCCACCTTCTGCAGGAAAAAAAAACACCTTTCCTATTCCTCCTTAATAGTAGGGCCTTTCCTCTAAGATTAACTGTAATTTATCAAACATTTGTCTATATGTATGTGTGTGTGTGTGTGTATCACATATGTGTTAACCATATCCCAAAGCCTTTATTTGCTTTGCTGTTATGGTTGATGATTATGGCTAGTATTTTGTAATGGGAAGCTTACTGATTTTTAGAGACTGAGATCCTTTATCTGAATCCCATCCAGAGGTATGCTGGTAAATGTTTAACATTCATTTCTCTAGGGAAAAAGTATGTAATGCATATTTTTAAATTTAATCTGTAGTTTTAACATTTCTCTCTCACTTTATTTTTAATTATCTTTTTATAATTTAATTTTTTATTTTTTTCCCAATTGCATATAAAAACAGCTTTAAAATCCCTTTAAAAAATTCTGAGTTCCTAATTCTCTCCCTTTCCCTTCCACCTGCCCCCCATGGAGAAGGCAAGCAATTAGATATAGGTTTATACATGTGCAGTCATGCAAAATATATTTCCAGGTTAGTCATGTTGTGAAAGAAAACAGACAAAAAAACATCAAAAAAATTAAGTAAAAGTATGCTTCATTATGCATTCAGACTCTCACTTCTTTCTCTGGAACTGGATAGAATTTTCATCATAAATCCTTTGGAATTGCCTTGAATCATTGTATTGCTGAGAATAACCAAGTCATTCACAGATGATCATCATACAACATTGCTCCCCCCTTTCTTGTTGCTGAATATAGTAACTATACTGATAGTACACAATAAAGTACTCTAGGTTTCTCACACCCCCCCCCCACAGGGGTGCTTTGGGACAAGATGTGAATGAGGCATGGGATCCCCTGTAGAGGAACATAGATTAGGGATATGGTCTCCCAGTGGTTGAACTCCTTTTTTGGCTGGGGATGAAGATCCATCCATTGCTTTCCACGTTTCTCCTTGGAGGCCATGTACAACATGAGGTCAACGACTTGGTTCCTATAACAGTATTTGCTGTCAAACCAGAAAATGAACTTGACAAAGTGGGCAGTACCAGTATCAATATAAAAGGTAGAAGAGTGGTTGTAGCTGTTAAAATCATAGGATACAATCTGGTCCTCTATGTAGTCCAAGGTACCCTTCAGGAATCCCTCTGATGCATGCTTCACTATTTTCTTGATATCGTCATGTTTGGTAGGTTTCTCCAGGTGGCAGATCTGATCCACAACAGATACATTGGGAGTAGGAACATGGAAGGCCATGTTTGTGAGCTTCCCATTCAGCTTAGGTATGATCATCTGACAACCTTAACAGCTCCAGTGGAAGCAGGGATGATGTTTTGGACAGCCCCACTCCCATCACACTACAGCTTGCCAGAGGGGTCATCTACTGCTTTCTGGATAGCAGTAATGCTATGTACTGTAGTCATGAGTCTTTTCACCATGTCAAAGTTGTCAGTCATGACCATGTTGCATGGATCTTCAGAATTCCATGGAAAAATCAAGCTTTATTTTATAAATAAACTTTGAAGATTGAAAATAAAAACCAAAGAGGAATTTCCCAATGCAGGAAAAAAAAACTCCCTTAAATTTCTAGAGAGTCATTCAGCATTTCAAAGAGCAATATTAATAGGTAATAACTTATTGTATAGTAAGCCCATGGTCCAAATACAAGGTAGTTTGGGAAGAGGGCACACTAATAGCTAAACTTTCAAGCTTTTGTGGTCCCCAAAGGGGCCAAGCAGTTGGTGGTTCAGGAGGTATTACTGACATTCTTAAGGGAATTATATTTCTCATGGTTCACTCCCATCAGGAAGAGTGGGGGGATATCAGAAGAATGGGTAGAGATAATGACCCACTTGGCTCCACCCTTCAAATGAGCATCAGTCTTTTCCATGGTGGTAAGGACTCCAGTGGAACTCTACAACATTTTCAATTCCAGCATCTCTCCCCATTTAATATTGGTGGGATCCTGCTCCCGAAAGAAAATAATGGCTTTTCTATTGATCACCAGTTTTCCATTCTCAGCCTTGGCAATGTCCTTGATCTTGTCATGGGTGGAAGCACATTGAAACATTATAAACTATGTAGTTGAGGTCAATGATTATTGATAGTCACAATGTCTACTATGTCTGAGTTGAATGCAATCTTGGCCAATACAGCTAAATCTATTGATTATGACCTAAACTATCTTGTTTCAGGAATGTGACTGACCAAAGCAGTGAATCCTGGCAGTGAACATAGGAGAAGAGCTGGGAATCTGTCCTCTATTTTCTTAAATTTTGACAGTCAATAAAATAATGAGTCAAGCCTTCCTTTGTAGCATTTGCTGATTTCTAAGAAGTAAATGTTTCCACTGAAAATTTAGTAATTAGGGGCAGCTAAGTAGCACAGTGGATAGAGCACTGGGCCTGGAGTCAGGAGTACCTGAGTTCAAATCCGACCTCAGACACTTAATAATTACCTAGCCATGTGGCCTTGGGCAAGTCACCTAACCCCATTGCCTTGCAAAAACTAAAAAAAAAAAAATTAAAAAAAAGAAAAGAAAATTTAATAATTGTCTTTCATGATCATACCAGCATACCCTAATCCTGTCTGGGATTCATTACTAATGACTGTGACCTTGGTTGAACCATTCAGGGTTGAAACTTCAGAGCCATCCTTCACTCTTCCCTATTTCTCACTCCTCATATTCATTCATGTTAGAGTGTTACATATCCACTTTAAGCAAACTGGGAATGCCCCAAAGTCAGCTCAGAGTACATTTAAAAAAGCCCAGTGAATAAATGAACATTATATCTCTGAGATTTAATTTTTTCTTCTGTAACATAAGAGAATGATATTCAAATTTTCTTCCAGCTCTGAATCTGCTATCTTTTAGTCTTTCAAAATAATATCCTTACTAAAGGAAGGAAAGGGAGATATGGTTTAGTGGCTAGAAAACTGGCTTCAAAACCAAGAATACTTGAGTTCAAGCCCTAACTTCTAACATATAAGACTTCTGTGACCCTGGGTGAGTTAAATGTCTCAATTTACTAGATTATACATAGCAGAGATGCTGAATTGATTTGGGAAAGTTCAGAAAAGACAAGAACTTTTGGTGTGAAGGCTTCCTGAACCCTTTTCATGACTGCTCATCTACCTTTATTGTCTATCTGGTACCTAACTCTCACCTGTGACTTTAAGAAGCTGTATCATATGCAGCAGCCACCAATTTGAGGCTATACTAGTCTGCATGTAACCAACAGATAATTTGCAGGTATGTCTACTCAAGCATATGAAGACTTCTTCAGGAATAAGCAGACAATAACAATTTGTTCCAATAACCATAAAGATTGCTGAAGTAGATGCTGTAAAACTTAGCTTTCTTCCACCCCTCCCTTTTTCCTCTCTCCCTCCCTTCTTTTCTTCCTTCCTTCCTTCCTTCCTTCCTTCCTTCCTTCCTTCCTTCCTTCCTTCCTTCCTTCCTTCCTTCCTTCATTCCTTCCATCCATCCTTCCTTGGCTAGAACTTGGTCAGACATCAAAGATGTCAAGGTCATCCATTAAATTCTTGGGCCCTCATCAGTTGTCTTTTTTTTTTTGTCTTGCCAATAAATTCTTTGACTCTGGAAGAAAAAGTAAAGGACTTTCTGCAACTCTGCCTCACTTATATCCATTTTACACATTAGTCAAGACATCATCTGTAATGTCTTTGATCCTCTTTGAAAATGAAAGACATGGGGGTGGCTAGGTGGTACAGTGGATAGAGCACCGACCCTGGAGTCAGGAGTACCTGAGTTCAAATCTGGCCTCAGATACTTAATAATTACCTAGCTGTATGGCCTTGGGCAAGCCACTTAATCCCATTGCCTTGCAAAAAAAAAACTTAAAAAAAAGAAAATGAAAGACAAACAACATACCAATAAAATCATAATTCTATTCATTCACTAAGGGAAACCCCTTCACACATACATATACCAGCTCAAATAAAAGTACATATGATTTCTGAATGATTTTTAAAAATATTTATGGAATTGAATCAACAAATATTTAAGAAGCATCTCTATGCTCATGAGAAGACTTAAACATATTACCAACTGTGATCTATAAGAAGCATAAAATAACCTTGCTTAAATGACAGAGAAAAAATTTTCTCTTTCAATACTGTTTATTTTTCCTTTAATGGTTTCAGCTTTCAAAATAAGGACTTTAACTGTCAGCGTTCTAGAGAATACATTTTTTGAAGAAAACAAAAGTAAGCTCTCAACAATCAATTTGATATGGGTAATGGAGAGATAGGTTGACATTAATATTTCAGGACAGAATCAACACTTCTTGAATCTTCTGAACAAATCTATCAACACCTGGCTGGGATCCAAATTCAACCTCACAGTCTCTTCATTCTTTCTGACCTTTTTCCTTGGCTTTGATGAAGCCATACCATCCTACTATCTTCCTTCCTCTTGGATAGCTGCTCTTCCACTTCCTTGATTTGCTCCCCTTCCTCCTCCTAATCTAATGACAACCAATCAGTAGTCTATTTGTAGAAGGTTTTAAATGATAGCAGGTATTGGCAACCTTTAGAAAGAGGATAACCTTTCTCTTCAATACTATTTGTTGGATATAACTTTTTAAATTATGAAATATGTATAAACACAATGTAAATATATGCGTGCCTATGATTTAATGAACATGGGAGACTATACCACAATATAACTTTCACAATATTCACAACTCCCTCAATGGATACCAATTGGCAACTCCTTTGTTAGATAATCTTAGAGAATTCCCTGGAATGGTGACAAATGTCTATGTCCATATAGCTAGTGTGTGTCAGTCAAGGCCTGAGCTCACCCCTTCTTCATTGTATGGGCAACTAGATCACACAATGAATGGATAGAGTACTGAGCTTGGAATCAAGAAGACTCATCTTCCTGAGTTCAAATATGGACTCAAATACTTAATAGATGTGTGACCATGGGTAGGTTATTTAACCCAGTTTGCCTCAGTTTCCTCATCTTTAAAATGAACTGCAGAAGGAAATGGCAAACCACTCTAATATTTCTACCAAGAAAACCCCAACTGGAGTCACAAAGAGTCATATATGACTCTTGAATTGAATAACAACAGTGCTATAAGGCACAAGAGACATTCAAGCAGATACTATTCCAGGCTTCACTATCTACTGACATTTTTGTATTTAGATTTTTAGACCTGAATTTTTGGAGATTTCTGAAAATCTACTTCCCTGAAGGCACCTGATGGTACAGTGAGCAATGGGGCTGGAGTCTGAAAGATCTAGTTCAAATCTGACTTCAGAAACTTCTTATGTGATCCTGGATAAGACATTTAACCTCTGCTTGCCTCAGTTTCTCCAACTGTAAAAGGAGACAAAAACAGCACCTGCCTCACAAGTTGGTTATGAGATCAAAAGAGAAAATAATTAGCACAATGGTTACATAGTCATATGCTGTATAAGTGGTTATTTCCTTTTCCCTTGGTGGGGGGGGGGTTGAGGGGCTAGAAGGAGTTTTGGAGTTTGTTCTTTCCCAGGAGGCTCTTTGAGAAAGCTAAGCCTTAGATCTATGGGTAGCTATTCTCTAACTCTTTCCTCCAGAGACTTTGACAAGCTGTCGATTTTTTTTTATTTGTTTTGTTTTTTTAAAGACTGTTATTGTATTTGATGGATGGAAATAGAGCTAAGAGACAGAATAGAATTGAAAGGGATGGCTGATTTTGTCAGTCAGGATATTGATAGAACTGGGGAAGTATGAGTTAATTGCTCCCTTCTTCCCCACAAAAAACAAACAAACAAACAAATATATCAGCAAGGACTGTTGTAAGCCAGTCCAGGGAGATAGATCTGGCATGCAGCTGTGGATTCAAGCCTATTTTCTAGAGATTGATTGCTCCATATCTGCATCAGGGGTGGAGTTGTCAAGAACTTGGGAGAAAAGAGATCACTGAGCTTCTGGCTTCCGGTTTCAAGAAAGAGGCAGCTGGTTCTAAATTTTATTTGGGGAGAGATCCCTGAAGGTAGAAAGAGATTCTCTTGGAAGAAGTCAGCATGTTTATTATGTCTCTATCCCCAGCTTTAAAACTCTGGAAGACATTACATTCCCTTGGGCAACATCTGGAACTCTTGATTGAACTGAGATAGCTCTTCCAGTTAGCTCATTCACACTGTGTATTTTTATTGTAATATTTTCATCTGTGTAACTTCTCTGATTTTTGTTTGCTATTTGTTCAGAAAAGTGGGTTAATTTCCTATTTTCTGTTTATGATCTTTGAGTAACTCTTATTTAGTGAGAAAGGAATCGAACCTTGGCTACATAGCTTGGGGTACTGCAAGCTATTTAAGAGAGACAGCAATCAGGAGTACAATTTGAACCAAAAAATTACACCTTATGGATTAACAATATTTAGGAAAGCCAGATATAATTCTAGCCTGGTATTGCCTTTCCAAGGAGAGCAGAATGGTCAGTGTCTAGAGTCAATCTTTTGCTTCCTTCTAGTAGGAACATTCTCCCTTGGAGAAGAGTAAGTAGAACAGACTAATCATATCTCCCTATAATATGTCTCCCTATGAGCCACACTTAGACACAGGTGGGCATACATAACCTAATGGGGCAACACACTTTGTACCTGCAAGGAAGTTGTATTGTAGACTTGGGACAGTTTGGATTAACTTTGTCACCAGGTACATTGATCCCTTTAAGCAAGAAGAGAATAAAAACTATTCTTTAGGATCTTTAGTTCTTTAGGCTTTGGTGAACCCAAAGAAATCTCCTGGCAGATTGCTTTTGACCTTCTTATTGATTTTTATTTTTCCTGAACTACTTTTTAACCTTCTTTAAGCCTACTTCTATCTAAGAGTATAGGAATATATTTTTAGTAAAAAAAGTTGGCTTGGACCCTCAACACTCTACATGGTTTTGTGTACTTGGAGGGTTTGTAAAACATTTCCTTTTTCCCTTATGCCTTACACCTGAGCAGGAAACAACACCATAAATTTCCCAAATCCTCTCAATCTTGTCTCTTTCATCTTCACATGAGGGAGGAAAGGGTTAAAATCAAAGAAATGAATCAAATTTTCTGTAGTTATAGCTAAGCATTAGCTGCTTCTTTTCTAAAGAAACTTCTCCCTGACCTTGCCATTGCTAAAATAGGGATTTCTCTCTACCTAGATCCAAACCGATCCCCCTAGATTTCTACCTATGTCACATTAATCACAGGTTATGAATAAGTGACCACCATATTGTCTTTTCTATAAAATGGAATCAAATGATAACAGTGAGAGAATAATAATCAAAGGTGAAGAGAAAATTTCACTTAAATAGGAAATAGTGAGTGTCCTCCAGTGAACCACCCTTCTTCATGCCCTCAATACAGAAGCATCGTCCCCCTCACTTAGATATATTGAGAATTGAGGCCTTTGTGTTGTCTCCAACACATTCTTCTATACCTGATTGGCAATGTCCAAATGGTATTTCTGTTTTCTCTTTTACTTCCATTTCCTCTTCCCAATAAAGCAGAATGGAGACTGTGATGTTACAATCCAAATATGATGACTCTTAATATTGGTTGAACAAATTTTTGTGTGTAAATGTAATTTAATACTATTGTACTGTAAGAAACAATAAACAGAAAGAATTTGACTGCTTTTTAGTGTTTTTTGTAGTAATTTTACAATCTCCATGTTCTATTTACTTTACATAGTTCATTAATGCTGATTCTCAATCCTCACATTCATTGTTTCTTTTCCTTCCAACTTGTATTGCATTATTTTCATATACCATTATTTCTTTACTATTCCCTAATTAATAAGCAGCAATTTGGGGGGATTCATAATTAGATGAATGAATATTCTGATGTATGATATATCCATACATGTGTGTATGTGTGTGTATATATATATATATATATATATATATATATATATATAACATATGTAAATTGTATATAGATTGGTATTGTTTCTGTCTTTGACTGTTTTGGGAAGTGAGAGGACGATAATGGCATTAATAAGTTGAAGTGTTTTTAAAAGTTTGGTGACTTTTAAAAATATTTTTGCATAATTCCAATCCTGGCTCCAGGTAACAATAATAAACAGACTCTCTCCTTTCATAGGGAGGTGGAGAATCTAGATAGCAAATTGATGCTACTAAAAAATATGCTTTTGAGCCTAGTCTACTCAGTATTTAACTTGTTTAATTGTTTTTCTTTGTTTCAGGGAAAGGTTCAAGGGTGGAGGGAGGCAAGTGGGAAATTTCTACAGTGCTGCAAAAGAATACATCAATAAAAATTTTTTAAAGAAGTCAGGATGGTACAGGTTTAATCATGCCATACCAAGCTTTCTGAATGGTTATTCATCAATTTATACAAATACAAATTAATACAATAGGGGAAAAAAGATAATCATTATTGTCTCTAAATCCCTGGTTTATATGTATGGTCTAGAAACTGGAAGGAGGACCTTGAAGAATTTTTAAAACTTTTAACTTGGGATCTGAAGGTTTTTTGTTTATTTTTTTTTTAAAACATTTTGATCATTTTATTTCAATATAATTGGTTTCCTTTAGATCAATAAAGCATCCATTAAGTACTCACTATATGTCTGACTGTGCTAAATAATGGAACTATACCTCAAATTACAAAGGAGATTTCTTATAGGGACAATATATTTTGTTTCAGGCATTAAAAACTATTATTTTGAGGAGTCCTTAGACTTCATCAAAATTTCAAAGGAGTCCAGGACACATAAAAATTTTAAAAACCTGTTTTAAAACTTTTTTGCATCAACACATTTCTTTAGTGTTTATCTGGCTTAGAAAACTGGGTAGGAAGAGCCCAGCTCTGAAGGGATGAACTATGGTAATAAGAGGGAAGCTACTGTAGAAGGAGGAAAGTAGGACATCAATCTTTCTTCCGACTTAACGAGGCATAGAATCCTGTCATATTAATGGCAGAAGAGATCTTACATATTAGATTTTCCAACCTCCTTTTTCTCACAGATGAGAAGGCTGATATAGGAGAGGTGAGTGCCCCAAAGTCATATAACTGGGTGGTGACCAAGCCAGAAGCCCATTCTAGTCATCTATGAACTGCACTAATAGCTTCTATTTTTATTAAATCCTCATAGAGGGGATTTTGTTGAAATCGAAGTAAGCATTTTAAGTCTCACAGAATCTATTTTTCTAGCCTCAATGGATATGACTCCTCTTCTTGCAGCCTGTGGTCCAGTCTGACTGACCTTCTATCTTCTCCTGAGAGAAAGAATTCTGTTTGTCTCCTTCTCTCTAGCTCCTTGCTTTGACTGGCCCCTATGCTCCCCTGGCATTTGCCCTCTCCTACCTCCTCTATCTCTTAGGAGCCCTCTCTTCTTTTAAGCTGCTTCTCCAGGGTGATCTTCTGTAGGAAGCCTTTCCTGATCCTTATCTAGTAAAGACCTCCCTCCTAAACTATTGTTCTGTTATTTCAGTTGCATCTGATTCTTTGTGACCCTCTTTGGAGGTTTCTTGGTAGAGATACTAGTGTGGTTTGCCATTTCTTTCTCCAGCTCATTTTACAGATGAGGAAACTGAGGCAAATAAGGTGAAATGACTTACCTAGAGTCAGGTTGTTTGTTTTTGAAGAGGACCATGATGTCAGGGATGTGATGCCATGACTTGCAAGGGAATTGGATTTAAGTGAGGCAGAATTGTGCAAGAAGGAGCAAAGGGTCTTCTGGAACCATCTGAGCCCAGTGGCCAAATAGAGATCAGGATGACAGGTAGTAAGTATCTGAGGAAAGATTTGAACTTAAAGTCTTCCAAACTCTAGGTCTCCCATTCTATCTATCCCATCACCCTACTATTCTCCCTCCCAAATGCTCTTATATTTACTTATTTTTGCATATCTAGATATGCATATGTAATCTAAATATGTATATTTGTATATGTATTCTGTTTGAGGAATTTATGTATATGTATTTTTTATCTTCTATTTTGGTACTATATATGCATATATTCATTTTCATACTAATACATATATATTCATGTTCATATTAACTTTCTATTTAGGTGCTATATGTCCGCATACATATATTGATTTTCTATTTTAGTGCTAAACACATATGCAATGTATTTTTATTTATTTATTTTTTAATTTTATTTATTTAAGGTAATGAGGTTAAGTGACTTGCCCAGCTAGGTCACACAGCTAGGCAATTGTTAAGTGTCTGAGGTTAGATTTGAACTCAAGTCCTACTGACTCCAGGGATGGTGCTCTATCCACTGCACCACCTAGCTGCCTATGTATTTTTATTTATTAACATTATATTTGGGTATTATATGTATGTATTTGTATCTGTTAACTGTATAATCAGGAGCTGTACATATAAAGTCATTTATATGCCTATTTCCCTATATATATACATACATATAGGTTTATATATATATGTATATAAGTAAATATACATGCATATGTGTATAAATACATACACACACATACACACATACACACACATATATATATATATGTATATATATATATATATATATATATATATATGCATATTCAATTATCCCTTCTATATTGTAGAGTTAAGGGGCACAGTATCCCCATGATCTGGAAACTCTGTGGAAAATTTTTTGACTCATCCTGAGAAGAAGTCTAAATTATTCCAGAATTAAAAAATAAAATATATATTATTCTGAATTGTCTGCTGGCCTTTGTGTGCCACCTGCAACTTTTGCAAAACCCCTCCCAATTCCCATTTAATTTAATTTGATGACCCAAGATATATTAAAACTGGAGTAGGGAAAGTCCCAATATGGAAGGGATAAGTGTCCATGCATATATATTTATTTGTTAACTTTATATTTAGATCTTGAACAGATAGATAGATAGCTATACAAATATGCTATGTTTAATTTTCTATTTAGATGCTATATACATAGAAATTTATATTTATTAACTTTATAAGTGATATACTATATATGCATATATTTATTAACTTTCTATTTAAGAACCATTTATATAAAAATATATTTATAAATATGTATACATGCATATACACACCTCCCAAAAGATGAACCTGGTGTCTCTCACTTTGATGTAAGCTCCTTGTGAGTAAGGGTTGTTCCACTGTTTCTCCTATATCTCCAGAGCCAAGAATAATTTCTGGCACATAGTAGGTATTGATTAGTTGATCACTGGGGATGCTTTGCTCTGGAAGATGGGCTTGAACAATAGATAGATAGCTATGGCCTTGGAAGTCCAGTTACAGGAAGGAGTTCCAAGTAGATCTTGGTGCAGAGAAAATATTCATTTCTGCTTCCTGGGGCAAGTTCAGCTGAGGACAGTAACGAAAGATCTATGTAAGCATAGTCAAGTTAGAGAGAATGACAGTTCATTGAATAAAGGATGTCAGAGAAGTAGGAGGCCAGAATTTTCAAAGGATTTAAGAATTGTGGTGAAGACTAAATACTGAACATGAGGGGAGGAAAAAGAATGATCTGTAGGTCCATAGACCTTTTTTTCTAGTGTTCTTCATTTCAGTTGCATCTGATTCTTCATGATCCCATTTTGGAGTTTTCTTAGCATGAATAATACTCTTGTTCATTTTACAGATGATGGAACTGAGGAACAGGGTGAAATGATTTATCTGGGGTCACAAAGCTAATAAGTGTCTTTTTATTTGAATTCATGAAAATGAGTCTTCTGACTCTATTCCATTGTGCAATTTAACTGCCCCTCTAGATCATAATAATATATATATTATATATATACACATATATATATATGAAATATTTATATATTAGCTCAAGCTTTGCAAAGTACTTTATGTTATAGTATTTGAAACTCAAAACAACTATTATTCCCATTTTACAAAGGAGGTATGAGGATGAAAGAGATTATATGATTTGCTTATGGTCTTATAGTTAGTAGGTATCTGAGGCTGGATTTGAACTTGTCCTGGGTCTGAATCTAGGATACTTGCCAATGCTCCATGTAAATTTCATTTATCAGGAAGGATTGAACTTTATTATTTCTCAGCAACCCTTTTCCTTTAGCTTTATACTTCCCTTCTTTCCTTACATCTATATTTTACTTTGCCCCTTTGCCCTATACTTCCCTTCTTCTCTTGACTTTATACTGTTAGTTGACATGAACTTTCATAGAATTATCTCCTCCCTTTCTAGGATTCTTACAAAGGCATCACATACTGCATTGAACTGTATTTATCTGTGTAGCAGTAGGAATAGTGTTAAGGGACAAGGTAAAGATTCCCTAGAGAGCTTTAAAGTTGAAAGCTATATTTCTGAGTGGAACTCAGAGTATTGTTTGGAGGGAAAGGGTTAGGTTGAATTCTAGAGGACCTGTACATCTTTTGGTGATTCTAGAATTTTTGCTCAAATGTTCCTGTTATATTTAATCATATATTCTTGTCACTGGGCCCATTCTTTAAAAATTTCCATGGTAGGGGTAGCTAGTTGGCACAGTGGATAGAGCACCAGCCCTGGAGTCAGGAGTACCTGAGTCCAAATCTGGCCTCAGACACTTAATAATTACCAAGCTGTGTGGCCTTGGGCAAGCCATTTAACCCCATTGCCTTGCAAAAACCTAAAAAACATATTTCCATGGTGGTAGGACCTATCAGAGTTTGCATTCTGCTGACAAATCATTCCAGAGCCTAGGGTCAATCACCTCCATGAGATTAGAACTTCATTGTAGTGACCCAGTGAACGACTATACAAGATCTCCCAAAAAATCATAGTGTGGTTTCAAGTTTTAGTAGTTTTCCATATATTGAATTGTGGTTTCAAGTTGTAAAAGCTTTGTACAATTTTAATAGTTTGAAATTTCACCAAGTCTTTTGAGACATTATATATATATATGCTGCTTGAGGACTTTTGAGCAAGGAACTCATATATATCCCTTCCATATCATGACTTTCTCAACCACAGTTTTGATATATCACAGGTCAGCCAAAGAAATTAATGGGAACTTTGGGGGAATTCTGGAGCCACAGATAACATACGATGGTCAGCAAATGACATAGGGAAAGTTTAAAAACTCAGAAATGCTTAAAATATATGTATAGTATTTTATTATATCAACCCAAATTTTACAATAAGGTACTATAAAGACCCTATAAAAGAAAATAAATTAAAACTTCTCTGGTATGGAGCACCAAAAAATTTTATGCAGAATTTATAGATTGTACTTCCAACCCCCATCATATGGAAGGGGTAACTATAATTAATAAGGTCCAACTTTGTCAGATATTAGAGTTGCTAATCAACTCTTTCTGAAGAATGAATTCCCTTTATCTATCTATCTATCTAGTTATTTATTTAATTTTTTTGTTCATCTGTTTATTTTTGCTTTTCTATTCATTTATGGACACAAAAAAGGGGGGGGAACATTCCCTTCCTTCAAAGAACTCACAATCAAATGGAGGAAATAACTTTGTACCAACAAGATATATATATATATATATATATATATATATATATATATATATATATATATGTACAGGAAAAATTGGAGATAATTTCAGGTGGAAGGCATTAACTTTAAAGGGATCCAGAAAAAAAACTTCATTAGGTCGGTTGTACATTGATGAATGTTTTATTCCCAAAATAACTCAAAAATAATTTAGAAAGATGTTGTGAAATTGTGATCATCATCATCAGTGAAATTGCAGTATTCAAGGGAAAATTTTTTCTTATAAGTTCATCATCATCATTTCTTAATTAATTTTTCACTTATTTTCTATATTTATTTCTTTATTTATATATTTATTTATGCAACTGGATCTTCCTATTTCATCCAGGCTGGGAGAACAATAGTCTCTCTATTGACCATCATGGAAGCTTTATCTTGCTCTATTTCCCACCTAGGCTCTTTAATACCTCCTTAGGCAGCCTGATGCTGTACCACTCTCAAGGGTACACCTTTTTGATATATGATTTTGTGAAGTTAGCCCATTGGCTTTGAAGTCAAGAATATGAGTCCTAGCACTCCATCAACCTCAGACTTCCAAGTAAGAAGGAATAAAGGTATGTAGATCCATACCCAGCACTAACTCCCCTTTTAATGAGAGTGGTTTCTCATGACTGATTCAAGAGACAGCTAAAAAAAAACCTCAATGGTCTACCACAATGAACCAAAGGACAATTTCTCTATGCGCTTCATTTTTTTCTTCTGATAAAAATGGGATGAGAGTCTTTACAATCATTAAGAGAAATAATCATTTACCTGCACAATATATGATCATCTTTTTTCATCCAAAAAATTTTTTTTGAATATCTACCCTACACAAAGTCCTGTTCTTACTTAAGCTTCAATAGGGAAGACAATGGTCATCCCACACCCCAAAGAAACAACGAAAAGGATACTGTAGCCCATAATAGTTGACTCAGAGGGACATAAATTTGAGGACTTAAACATTAAGTGTGGCTTGGCCAATATTAGTGATGCTGAGGAAAAATGTCACCAGCTAAAGGTTGGGGTGGGACATGAAAGAATTTATGTAAAAGATCCTGACCTAGAAGAAATTTTAGAGACAAAAAGGTTTATTTAAGAATTGCTGTGGTTAACAGAAGCTAAGGGAAAGAGAGACCCATGAAAGGATAAGCACTAAAGAAGGGCATAGGGACTTGAGAGGTTATTTTGGAGGATCACATTATCCCAGAATGGCTTGTGCACCCAAAGACAAAAAATTCAACTGAGGAGTGAGTGAGCTTTGAAGGGGGCAGGAAGATGAGGTAATTTAGGAATATGTAGATGGGGCAGTAACTCAGAATGCAGAAATGAGGCAATTAGAGCTATGGAGATGAAGGGCAGAAGGTCAAAGATGTAATCCTTTCAGTCCAAGGTTAGGAATCCATTTTTTTTGTTGTTGACAGAGGCTTGTTTTGTGCCTAGGGGCAGGGATTTATAGAGTTCTTGCCAGAGAGGGACAAGGTACTTTATAAAAAGTTCATTGATAAGGGCTGCTAGGTGGTGCTGTGGATAGAGCACCGGCCCTGGATTCAGGAGTACCCGGGTTCAAACCTGACCTCAGACACTTAATTACCTAACTGTATGGCCTTGGGCAAGCCAATTAACTCCATTTGCCTTGCAAAAACCTAAAAAAAAAGTTCATTGACCTCATCTCATAGCTTGGACAATAGGACGGGACTCAGTGTTAATGTATTATTTATATTATTTGTGCTCACTGCAGTTTAATAACCATAAAGCATTTCTCTGTCCAATATTTCACCAGGTGAAATACTTTGCTTGGGCCTTGCCCTCTCCTATCTGTTCCCTAATTTGATCAGTAAGAGGCTTTATGAAATAGGGGATGTTGCAGAAATATAAGTTTAAAACTCATTCACCTTTGATGGATATGAAAACTTCCCTTGGCAGACTGGACAGATGAGTGTTGAGGTAAAAAAAAAAAAAAAACTTCATTGAAGTACCTTGGCTCCAGTCACAGACTAGGCAAATCCCTGCCCTAGTCTGAAAGGATTAAGTCTTTGAACCACTGCACCTATTGCCATCCCATTGCCAACTTTAGAGATACCACTTGAAGACACTAAATTGACTCCTTGGGACATGCATAATCTGTGTGTCTTAATTCCTCCCTAGCACCACATTAAATCTTCCCTTACTCTTTCCCAGCATATCCTCTTTTGGCTGATGATTCAGCTGAGGTTAAGACATAATGCATTCAGGGCATGAAGGTTGTTGTCTTTCCTTCTCAAAGAGTACCAGTGACATCAGGAAGGTGGTGTTGTGACTTGCAAGTGAATTAGATTTAAATGAAAGAAGACTTTGCAAAATCACCAACCTCCCTTTCTCCTCCATTTGGATCCAGTGGCAAGACATGGATCAGGATGACTGGAGATGTCCCTGGATGCAATGAGAGAAGCAAATCCTTCAGGTATTAAGATTGGGTAAGAAATGAGGCAAAAAAAAATGGCCTCTTTTACCTAATTAAAAAAAAAACAATCTGGGAGAGGATGACTCTCAAGTTTCTGGTCAAACAATTGCTATTTACAGTCACTCTGAGCAAATCAAATCAAGACCAAGGTAGACTTAGGTTAGGACCTATTATTGGTCAATCAATACATCGGGGTGTTTTGGGCTTCAGGTGTGGTCAAGCAGCTCCATTTGAATTTTAATGGGTTTTATCAAAGTCTGATTTACCAGTGTAGTATTTCAAGAAATCATAAATAAAGCTACATGATCCTGACTTTTTTTTCAAATTATAGAATAAAAGATTTCTGAAAGAAATCTAGCCCATAAACCCCAAGCAAAGGCATAGAGATGAAGGGTTATGTGTGAGTAATAGAGAGGGGGGCCATTCTGGCAAATGGAAAGTCAATTCTGTGCAGCTACCTATAAGTCTTATTTTTCTTCAGCATATTTATTATCATTTATAAAACTGGGCCACCCTTTCCTAATAACTCAAACATTATATATCTTCAGCACGTGTGATATTCCCTTGAAATGTAGGGGTTTATGTGTCAGCTGTGAATAAGACACATTGAGTTCATATTTACCATATTTCCCCATGTAGAAGATGCACCTTAATTTGAAAAAATTTGAAAAAATCTATTATATAAGGTTATTGAACTCAAGTTTTATTCATCATAAAATTCATACAACTCCTCATCACTGTCAAAACTTCCATCCATTAGCTCATCCTCATCTGTTTGATGATGAATCACTATATTAGGAGAGGCTCTGATGCTCTCCTGCCTGTGCTCTGGTCTGGGGTTGACCACATGCACTCCCTGGGCAAGTGTGGGGTATGGACACACGCTTAGTCCATTCCATTTCATGAACCTGAAGCACCAGTTATGTCCTTTGAAATCAGTCACTTTTTCATCGGCAATTCTTCTCGCCTCCTGCTAAACTATCTTTGTGGATACAGGAATCCCACTTGCCCTTTGCTCTTCAATCTATACCTTCAATTCCCTCTCCTACTCAGGCCATTTGGTTGACTTGCCTCTCGTGGCCTTCTTCTGCTGGGGCATTTTCAGGAGGCATTTTCTTCCATAGCTAGTCTCAGATTTTTTTTTTTCTCAGTCTGGGGAGGACCAAACTGACATTCAGCAGCACCATTTCCATTCACTTTGCAAACTGGATCACTTTTGAACTCAGCACTGTACCAAAATCTTTTCTGAGACACTTCTGGGTAGAATGTGGCAAAATGTAACCTAATACACCTGTAACAATTGTGAAGCTATAAGCACAAAGACAACAAGCACAAAAAATCAGGAAATGCAAGTAAAAAAATCTACATTGGTAAATCAGACTTTGATAAAAACCCATTAAGGTTCAAATGGAGCTGCTTGGCCACACCTTAACCACTGAATAAGACACTCCCAGTTTTTAGACCCCAAATTTTTCTAAAAAAGGTGAATCTTATACATGGGGAAATGCAGTATATAACCCTGTGTAGTTTAAAAAGTACTTTCATTCCAACAGTCTTCTGAAGTGGGTAGTGTAAGTATTATTGCCCCCAACCCCATTTACAAATGAATAGAGTTAGGTATGGGGTGGTTTTTTTTTTGGTGGGAGGATAGGGGGTGGGGGGAGAGGGGAATTACAGCATCTAACAGGCTTCTGCCATTGATTCCACAATTCACCTCATCTTTGTTTCCTTCCTCATTCCTTTGTCAACACTGAGACCAGGCATACTCATTAGAATGTAGATTTCCCAACCAGGTGATTCTGATAATGACAAGAGGAGACATCAATTCATGTATCAGATGATGGAATAGGGCTATAGGATGACCCTATTCTTTTTAAGGAGATGGACAACAGCACATTGTCCCTACAAGTTGATACCCGGGACCTTAGTCCCTCCATCCTAATTCCTTCTCTGAGAAAAAGAAAAAGAATGGACACTGAAATTTCATTTGGTACCTCTAAAAGATGAAGAAGGCTTGTCAAAGATTTAGGTCCTATTTTGTGTAGGATTATTATAATCAGGTACCAAAATGATGGAAATGTGGGAACTACCCATTTGTATCTCCTAATCTTACCTAGTTCAAAGTATTAGGTAGATCCTGCATTTTCAATGGTGTCAATAAATTATTTGTGTTCCCCCAGGTTTATTCAGCTCATATTAATTAAGGGACATAATAAACCATAACAAAACATGATTTTCTATTGCAGCAAATTCTTGGAGTTTCTTACGATTAGATACTAAGCTTAAGGGGAAAATGTAAATGGCAAAAAAAAAAAAGCCTTCACCATCCAAAAAAATTCTCTTTTTTTTTTATATTTTACCATGACTTCTGATGATTTCCAGAGCAGGGCAAAAGTCCCTTAGGGGGAAAAAAATAGATGCTGATAATGAGTAGTTTGAAAAACAATTTAAACCAAAAAGTCTGTATTGAAAATAAATAGAGGAAAAACAGTATCATATTGATTTTTAAAAAAATTTTCTCCTTCCAAACAGTTGGAAGGATACCCTCTCTTCATTTCCATCAGGGTGTTGTGCTGCAGGAAATCATATTTTCCATGGACCATGGGGATTATTGAGCTGTAGAAATTTCATATGTTATGGATTTAAGTTGTTCATTTTCCCTTAACGGAGGTTAAGTCCTGAAATTGACTGAAGCTTTTCACTAAGAAAGATCCTGAAGAAAATAAATGAGTGAGGGTTATTTGTAGCTGAAACTAGATGGTTTGGGGCTTGCTAATCATGACCCAAGGGAGGTATCTTGGCAGTCAAGCCAAGACAATATACACATAGGTTAACATAGATAAACAAGAAAAAGAAAAAAAAGGTTTTTTAATCAAATTGACACCACTGAATGAGGAAAAGATAAAGTGTATCAAAAACCATAACATGTCCTAATTTTGTATATATGGATAGGATAGTGGAATTGGACATAATGATTATATTAAATTTTTATTTCCACCTGTAGAGGAATCTCTTTGAGGGAATCCCTTTAATCAAAGCAGATAAACTTATAGAATTGCCTAGGTCACTGAAAAGTCACATAGCTTTGCTAGTGTTACGCAGATGTCAAATCCAGATGTTCTTGTAGTAGACATGTACAATTTAGAAAAAAAAAGTAAGAAAAAACTCACTTTCCCATAATTCTAATGACCTATACATTTCTGTTCAGTGGGTCAGTTGTGTCCAACTATTTGTGACCCCTTTGGACCATACTGGACCATACTCTCAGAATACTGAGAGATTTTTCCATTTCCTTCTCCACTGGATTAAGGTAATAGCGGTTAGGTGACTTGCCCAATGTCACCCAGTTAGGAAGTATCTGAGGTCAAATTTGAACTCAGGTCTTCCTAATTCCAAGCTCAACCTTCTATTTACTGAGCCATTTACCTGCCTCTTAGGCAAACAGAAGTTAAGTGGCTTGCCCAAGATCACAGGACTAGTCACTGTCTGAACTCAAATTTGAACTCAGAGCTTATTGATTCTAGGTTCAGAATTCTATTCACTGAGTCATCTTGCTCTGTATATTATACTGACATAGGAGGACCTACCTTTTTCATAATGCTCTGAACCATGAGCACTGATAAAAGGAGAGCCAGAGTTTATTTTTCCATAATGATATGGGTTTAAAGCATAGGTGATGATTAGGGAAGAGCTAAGATTTTGGATACAAGAAGAAGCCAGACACAGCTTGAATAGAGAAATGTGTCTATTTACAGTGACCAGATGAGTCAGATAGGACCAGATAAGTCTGAACCAAAGGGGGCCAAGACTGTAGGGGAAAGAGACCATAAGATGGGGCCCAGATGCTTTCTTCATCGACATTTTCCAATTCTGCTTATGCTGCCAAGATTTTTTTTTCCTATTAGGGTTCTTAGTTTGTTCATATGGATTGAAGTTGGGGGCGGGAAATTTACCCTACTTCAAAGAGAGACGGAGAATTATTTTGCTTCTGGATTTAGAGGTAAACCTTATATATAAAGAATAGATATACTTTATTATATTCAAGATACTTATTGGTAGTTTTGTTTCCTTGCCAATAAGTTAGGATAAATATCCTTAGGAGAAAGCAAGAAATTAGTTAAATCCAGATGTTCCTGTATTTATCTGCTTGGGAGCAAACCATATTGTTAGAGAGAAGTTCAGAACAAGGGATGTGCTGGAGCCAGCTCAAACCAGCTCAACCACAGATTTATTATTAAATTTTCAGTGTGAGCATTTATACCTCTGGAAGGGATAAATGCAACAAATCAAAGTGCTACTTATTTTTTAATTGTTTAAACATAAGATAATGATGGGAAAAATATTAATGCAAATTAATCCTGTGTGTTGTATTTCCACCCCCCCCGCCCCCAAAAGCTTATATTAAATGTTTATCAGGACAGCTGTAGAAGTTCCCTTAGAAAGAATCCAATCCATCTGCACAGTTTTCCCATTTAGTAGTGACATTACAGGTCTGTTTTTTGTTGGTGAATATTTTGTTAGAGTTTTTTTTTTTCTGGTGGAGGTATTTGGAATGATGGAGAGGAAAAGCAATGAGTTCTGCTCCCCTCCTTGACTCCAATGCAAACAAACAATCCAATATTTTCAGTAAGGTAGTGAATAATCATTCACTATATATATTATATATTCAGATTCCAGGAAAAACATGGCTATTATAGATTTTTTTTTGCACCCAGATCAACATTGCATTATTGCATCTCAAGGTTTTGTTACATCATGGGTCAGGGAGAGGGAGAAGGGAGTTCTTTCTCTACAGATGCAAAGTACAAGCCTTTCATAAAATGCTAGGACTGAAAAAAATAGTTTTCATGTAATTAAAGTGCTGATGCACCTTTTAGGACTTACTTCAATGATCTTCAACCTTTTTTTGATCACACTCCTATAAGTAAAAAGTTTCTCAATATTAAACCCCATTAATGGAAAGCAAGCAGGAGTGTAGCTTAAAAGTAAAAATTATTTCCCCCAAACTAAAAATAGTTATTGGACAAATGGATATAATTTTAGCCCCATAAGCTTTCTTTGAGGAGAACAGAATAGTCAGCTTCTGGTCCCAACCCTCTACTCCTCCTAGCTATTGGGGAATGGTGGGTGGAAGAGGCTCTAGTGATATCTAGTCATGTCTTTCTGTGAGCCATATTTGGACAGACCAATGTAAATACACTCAACCAGGAGTATGCTTAGCTAGTTCATTCTAACTCTAGAGAGCTGGTTGTAAAATTTTCAGGGGGAGTATTTACACCTCGGAAATAAACAAATGCTACAAATCTAGGTTTGACTTATTATTTTATTTATTGTCTAGACTTAAGAAATTGATAGAGGAAATTTTCATAAAGCAGATTGAGCTTCAAAGTATATTGTGCATGCATTTTTTTCCTTCCAGGGATCTACTTATTAAATGTTTGACAGCACACCGGTACATATAAACTACATTCCCATCCCCAGGACCTTACATAAAAAAGATAGTCATGAACAAAAATGAATCAATAGTTCTGCTTTCTAAATCACAATAGTATTTTTTTCAATCTTATTCATCAATTACGTAAAAATTTTGTAAAATTTAATTCATAAATGTTCACATCTCTAATGTCAGGAAATTTATTCTTTCAAAGAAATCAGAGATAGTCATTTTTATATTTTTAATAAATAGTTTCAAAACATATAAAAACTCTTTGAAAGATTTGAGTAGGGGATAGAACACTAACCTTGGAAGCAAGATGACCAGATTCTTTCTAGCTATATAGTCATGGGCAAGTCACTTTTTCCATTTTCTTATATGTAAAATGAAGGCATTGGACACAATGAACTCTGGTATCAATTTCATTTCTTAACAAGTAAGAAAATTCTACTTTTAATTTTTTTAAATTGTACATATAGGAGAGTTTTTTTGAAATACATTTTCAGCAACAAATTCACAGAATGATGGAAATGTTTCTTAGTAACCATTTTCAAAATGCTCTCTCCTTTGCATGAGTTTCTTTAAAAAAGCACTTTGTCATTTTATAAACATCCCTTTTACATGAAGGGCCAGAATAGATGTCTGTGTATATTTTTATGACATCTACTAAATAACATATTACTGACAGCCGCTTGTCATCAAAGAAAAGATCAGAAATTTGAAACTCTTGATTGTCAAAGAAAATGCAGTAGGTGGTGCAGTAGACAGAACACCATCCCCAGAGTCAGGAGGACCTGAGTTCAAAGCTGGCCTCAGACACTTAAAAATTGCCTAGCTGTGTGACCTTGGGCAAGTCACTTAACCCCATTGCCTTAAATAAATTTAAAACAAAAAGAAAATGCATTATTCTACTTATGAGATCATCAAGAAAAAAAGAGTAGAAAATCTAGGACAGACCCTTGAGAAATATGCACAGTTAGGGAGTATGATACGAATGATGAACCAGAAAAAGTAACTAAAAAGCAGCAGGAAGGTTTAGTATCATGAAAACCCAGAGAGAAAAGAGTATTCAGGAAGAGTATATAGTCAACAGGGTTAAATGCAACAGCAAGATAAATGAGAGAGAGAGAGAGAGAGAGAGAGAGAGAGAGAGAGAGAGAGAGAGAGAGAGAGAGAAAGAGAGAGAGGTGGGGGTGGTGATGAGATCATAGATGACAAAAATGACAATAATCAATATTGGAGGGTGTGTGGGAGGACAAACAAGATGAAGATTGAGAATGCAGAGAATCATGAGAAGAAACATATAAAAACTGTTGCAAAGTAAAATGAAACCAGGGAAGCATTATGTACAAATGACCAGGAAATAAATGGAAAGAAATAGAAAGAATAGTCACAAGAAAACAATCAAAACTGCACTTTGTAAAATTAAGGTGATAGTTATGCCCTTATATTATTTTGAAAAGGAGGGGGTTCAGGGATGTCTAACATAAAATATAAGCACAAACTAAATGTGTCATATGGTTTTTCCTGATATTTTTTCTCTCTTCTTCCTCCCCTTCATTGCTTATTTATAAGGATGGCTATTTGGGAAAGTGTGGGGTAAGAAATACTGGAGAACGGGAGGCTAGGTGGCGTAGTGGATAAAGCACTGGCCTTGGAGTCAGGAGTACCTGGGTTCAAATCCGGTCTCAGACACTTAATAATTACCTAGCTGTGTGGCCTTGGGCAAGCCACTTAACTCCATTTGCCTTGCAAAAACCTAAAAACAAAAAACAAACAAGCAAAAAAGAAATACTGGAGAAAATATAAAATTAAATCATAAATTAAAATATAAAATATAAATTAAGATTCCAGTTTTCTTCAAAAACCAATAGCACAAACACACAGAAAAAAAAAATTACAGATCCACCTGCCAAAGGAAAGAAGCCTGAAAAGGTTAATGACTTTACAAAGGTCACACAATCAGTAAATATCCGGACTTATATACCTATTATTTTCCTACTCTGCTAAGAGCTAGGGATACGAAGAAAGGCAAAAGACATAATCTAATGGAAGAAACAACATGCAAATAATGTGTGTGTACAAGATATATATATGCAGGATAAAGTAGAGAAAATCAATAGGAGAAAGGAACTAGAAATAAGTGGGATCAGTAAAGGTTTCCTGAAAAATTTAAGATCTTAGTTGAGACTTGAAGGAAGTCAGGAAAGCCAGGGGGGAGAAATGAGGAAAGGTGCTGGGCCAGTGGACATTAATAACCCATTTTTATAGATGAGGAAACTGAGGCTGTTAGCCAAAAAAGTTTTTTTCCTCTAAGACAGTTTTCCAGGCTTCTTGCTTACCCAGTAGGGATTAACAGGAAAGAACTTGCGTCTTAGCCTTGCTTATGGTGAACATGTCAAATACACTGCTGTAGGTTAAGTTCATAACTTTTACCCTGAAGTTGTATTTTTTCCTGTTCAGCATTGCCTGGGAAATATGAGAGTCTGCTGGGTTTCTCATTCCCTAGAGGCACTCTATATTTCACCAGAGGCACCTGTCTCTCAAAACTGTTGTTCATGAACCTTTCTTTGGTTGCCAGCACTGCTAATCAGACAGTTTCCCTCATTACATAGTCTGTTGAGGGGACAGTGTCACAGGATCAGAGGATTCAGACCAGGAAGGGTTTTTATAGATATTAACTGTTCCCCAGGTTAAATAGCAAGGTAAATAACCAAGAATACATGCCAATGGAGTAGAAAGTCTCATATTTAAAGACAGAATCCTCACTCTACTACTTACCACGTTTGTTTCATGATCACACACAAATCATTCTATCTCTTTTGGTCTCTTTCTGATACGTAAAAGGAAAGGAATTAAAATAGATAATCTCTAAGGTTTTCTTCGACTCAAAACATTATGATATTAGGACAAACCATGATCTGGTTAGTCTGTCCTACCCATTGGCTAATGTTTAAAGCAAACAAATATATGACTCTCTGAAGTTTTTAGGATATATAGTGCACTATATTAGCAAACTATCACTATACAGATTCACTAGTAAGAAGTGAATTTTGCTTCTCCCAATTAATGTATTAATAGTCCTGTCTATATACTGTAGAGGAAAGGAACTATGGTAATTATAAGTCTTTGTAGGACTAGAAAAAATTTTTTAAAAATTCATTTGATTAAACAAAAGGGGGACAGCTAGGTGATGCAGTGGATAGAGCATTGGCCCTGGAGTTAGGAAGACCTGAGTTCAAATTAGGACTCAGACACTTAATAATTGCTTAGCTGTGTGACCTTATGCAAGTCACTTAACCCCATTGCCATAAATCAAAGATAGAAGAAAATAAAGATTAAACAAAAGGTGCTGAGTTGTATCCCTATGGACCATAGCACACCAATAGTCTCTATGGGGTTTTCTTGGCAAAAATACTAAAGATGTTTGCTATTTCCTTCTTCAGTAAATTAAGGCAAAGAAAAATTGTCCAAGGTTACACAGCTAGTAAATGTCTTTGGCTAGATTTATACTCAGTCATTCCTTTCTACAGGTCAAGTTTTCTACCCACTGAACCATTTAGCTGGCTCTGGCAAAACATTACTAGATCTTAGGGTTATATGGGAAGTTCAGGGAGGACTAGCAATTTTTGTGTGAAGTTTTGCCAAGTCCTTTCAAGCTACCCATCTATTTTTGGCGTCCAGAAACTATAGCATGAACAGCAGGCAAACCCTGGTAAACTATCTTGGCAGGTGAGCTAAATCAGGTTGAGGTTAACCAATAGGCCTCAAATCCATAAATGAGTTAGGGGGTTGCCCCCTTCCTCCTGCAAGCATGTGAAGACTTCCCCCAGAGGAATGAGCAAATGAGAACAATTTGTTCCAATGGCTATAAAGAGAATAAGCACGGTGGAACTCTTAGAGCTTGGTCAGATTATCAAAGATGTGAAGGTTATCCGCTTCTTCCTGAGCCAGCCATTCTGGCTTTTGTCTTGCCACTAGACTTTGATGACTCTGGAGGAGAGTATGAGGTTGAGAATTTTGTATGACTTTGACTAGCTTAAATTCTAGTCACACAAGTTATCAGTCCTCTTCCATAGCAAAGACTAAACAACGAGCAGATCTCAAATTCTATTATAAAACCGTAATCGAGGCAGTTAGGTGGCACAGTGAATAGAGCACCAGCCCTGGAGTCAGGAGTCCCTGAGTTCAAATCCGACCTCAGACACTTATTACCTAGCTGTGTGGACTTGGGCAAGCCACTTAACCCCATTTGCCTTGCAAAAACCTAAAAAACCCAGTAATCAAATATAGAAATATGTTAAACAAGATTCTACATGTAAAATCTGTCAGATTGTTTGCTACCATGGGGAGGGGAGTGGGAAGGTAGGATAGTAAAAAAGGGTGGCTCTCAAAAGCTTGCAAAAGGATGAATGTTGAAAACTATCTTTGCATGTACATGGAAAATAAATAAGGAAAAAAGTGATGGTCATCAACACTATTTAGTATTGCTTAAAAAAAAACCCAGAATAGTAGTTCATTTGAACATATTAGTTAAACGAGAAACAGAAGTAACTTGAAAAAGTGTTCCAAATTTGATAAATCCAAGATTATAAATTATTGGGGGGGGGGGAACTAGCTTTTTATGTTTATATAATTTGATGTAGAAAAAATATTGAAATTCTCATCCTTTTTCTCCTTCCCTCCCCCTTCCCTCTTCTTTCCTTTTCTCCTGTCTTCGTCTCCTCCTTCTCCTTCTCCTTCTCCTTCTCCTTCTCCTTCTCCTTCTCCTTCTCCTTCTCCTTCTCCTTCTCCTTCTCCTTCTTCTCCTTCTTCTCCTTCTCCTTCTTCTTCTCCTTCTCCTTCTCCTTCTCCTCCTTCTTCTCCTCCTCCTTCTCTTCTTCTCCTCCTCCTCCTCCTTCTCCTCCTCCTCCTCCTCCTTTCTTTCTCCTCCTTCTCCTCTTTCTCTTTCTTCTCCTCCTTAAAACTACCTTGAGATCTAGCTCCCTGTCCTTGATCTCTTGCAGCATCTACAGGAACTTGATGGTGAGCAGTTCCAGGCTCTTCTCCTTATAGCTACTGCCCTGGAGAATACTGGCCAGGCTTCTGCCACTGAGAACCACATCAATAGCAGCTGCTGCTGTGGGGCAGGGGAGAATAGGGGCTCAGGTGCCTGGACCATCACAGAAAGCTGCTAACCAGAGATCCCAAGGTTCCTTCCTTCCTAGAGAGGCCTAAAGAGCCTGCAAGAGTGCATGTGCTTTGAGGGGTGTCTCACTAGCTCAATTCAAAAGAATGATAATTTTTTAAGGGAGCCAAAGGGTTTTTTTTTGGGGGGGTAGATTTATCATTTTTATTTTATTTTTATTGATATTTTATTTTTCCAGTTACATATTATGAAAGTTTTTCAACATTCATCTACATGCATATGTTACACAATTTTCTTCCACCCTCCCTTCCAACCCCTCCCCTTGTTGACATACAACCCAGTGAACATTGTACATATAAATTTGCATTTAACATGTTTACATATTAGTCATTTTCTGTATGAAGAATTAGGACTAAGGCAAAAGAAAGAAAATCATGGGATAAGAAGAAAAAACATAAGAGAAAAATTTTAAAAGTGATCATAGTGTTCATTCAAATTTTGTGGTTTGGTTTTTGTTTGGTTTGGTTTGGTTTCTTTGGATGTGGATGGTATTGTCCATAAGAGATATCCCAGGGCTATCCTAACTCTCTGAACTGCTGAGAGGAAGCTGCATCCATCAAAGCTGATCAACTCAAATATTGCTGTTAATGTTTGCAACGTTCTTTTGGTTCTGCTCCCTTGGCTCAGCATCAGTTTCTATAATGCTTTCCATGCTCCTCTAGAGTTCGACCATTCATGGTTTCTTATAGAACAATAGTAGTCCATAACATTCATATACCATAACTTGTTTGGCCAAGGAATGATATTATTTGGTAAAAACTGCTGGAAAAACTTGAAGCTAGTTTTCAGAAATTAGGTTGAGAACAAAAGCAGATAAAGTGGTGAAGATAACAAAGGAAGGAAATAATCAATTTTGTGCCATCGTAAAGTCTGCTCCCATGCCAGGAAAACATTTTTTTCCTTATCTCCTTTTAGAATTCATAGGTTTTTTTTCAAAGCTCCACAAAACTATTTCCTAAATTAATCCTTTCCCCTATCTCCACACCAAAATATGTAACTTTCAATTTGGTATATACATATATACATATTTGTGAATGTGTGTGTGTGTTTAAGGCATGTGTGTAGATTGGTTTTAAGTGAGACAGAGCTGTACAAAGTTGTCATACACACACACACACACACACACACACACAGACAAGGTGTTCTCTTAGAATGCTAGATCTGGAGTCTAGAAGATCCATCTTTACAAATCTGGCCTTAGACATTTGGTAGCTGTGTGACACTGGTCAAGTCACTAACTCGTATTTGTCTCAATTTCCTATCTGTAAAAAAAAAAAAAAAAACAAACAAGATAAAAATGGCAACCTATCCAGTATCTTTGCCAAGGAAATGCCGAATAGGATCATGAAGAGTCAGACACAGATGGTCTTTTTCCAATAATAATGTAATTTCCTTTAGGACAAGATCAATTCCATTTTTGTCTTTGTATTGTCAATATCTAATATAGCGCTTGGCAGATAGCAGGTACTTAATAAATTCTTGATTGATTGATATAGAAATGATAGTCATTCACCCATGGTTTTCTCTAGTTTGAGCCCTTCTCAAGAATAAGGGAAATGTTCTAAGAAATAATGTGATAAATTTAGAGAAGCATGAAGAATTAAGAAAATAATGCACAAAATATCTGGGACAGGGATTGACTCGGTGGTGCAGTGGATAGAGCACTGACCCTGGAGTCAAGAGGACCTGAGTTCAAATCCAACCTCAGTCACTTAATAATTGCCTAGCTGTGTGACCTTGGGCAAGTCACTCAACCCCAATGTCTTAAATAAATAAAAAAATTTTTAAATGTCCGGGACAGTGCAAATGGAAAGGATGAAAAGGAGATATTAAAAAAAAATTTGAATGCTGTGAAATTGTAACGACCAAATATGCCCCCAGAGAAGAGGGACGAGAAGGTAACTACCACACCTATTTTGCAATGATGGAAAACTCTTGGTATGGAATGCTATCAATAATGTTAGTGGTATATACATACATGCATACATATGTCTGTACCCATGCATATTATTGTTGTTTATCCTTAAACTTCAAAGAGGATCAGTGATGTCAGGGGCTGATGCCTAGACATGTGTGTAAATTGGGACAGAACTGTATAAAGTGATCAGTTTCCAGAGTCTCTCTTCTCAGAATCATCAAAGTGGCAAGAGAAAAGTCTGGCAATGGTTGGGACACAGTAGATGACTTTAGTATCTTCAATATCTGACCAAGCTCAGAGAGGTGAAACTAGAGATGGATGAGCAGTTCTGAAAAAGGTTCAGTAACCCTCACACCAGAAATGCCAGTCCTTCTGGAATACCCCCATACACCCCTCATATATGTATGTATATGTGTTCATATGTGTGTGTTGATGGTTAGTTTAGAAGAACTTTTTGTCCTCTTTTTTTCCTCTTGACAAAAGAGATGACTCTCTTGGAGAGGGAAAGGGGAGGAGGGAGACACTGAGCAATGCATGGTCAGGATGACAAATATCAGTTTTAGAAATGGAAATCATGTTGGTGAGAGTACCGGTTATCTAGCAGAAGGCCCACTTACAATGATTGTGCATACATTTTGGTCAGCAATTGCACAGTTGCAAGACTTGAAGTTCTTCACAAATCTCAGGTTGATTGCCATCTAACATAAGTAATTTGTCTACTTTCATATTTCAATTAGTTCTAGCATATTGTTGAATCTATACTACCATTTAGTCTAGTTCCAATTTTCCAGCAATCTCCAGTAAATTTTATGGGGGGGGGGAAGAGAATTTTCTTATAATTAAAACAAAATTAATTTATATAAGTCCTATGATACTCTTCAAAAAAAAGCAACCTCCCTAGTTTGGGAAGGAATGGGGCAAGGCTCTCTGTGACCTATAAAGTTCAGTTCACATAGGCTGTCTTTGTTTTTGCAATGTGCCTAGCTCCTCTGTTTCTAGAAATGTACTTGTCTTGTACTTGCTTGTCGCATCTGATATGCAACCAATTACTTGTGTTTCCCTGACTGTGACAGAAGAGATGAGAAACCAATCACACATATTGGAAAAGGAGCCCACCTGCCCTTTCTATAAAATCTAGTTTTCTCTGGCTCGTAGAGATGTCCTGATGTGAAAAAAAAATAACAAGAAAACACATAAACTGATTAGACAGAGTAACAGACAGCTTGGCAAACCCCTGAATGTGACAAGTCTGGAGGCAGGGTCAACAAAGTATCATTGCTAATTCTCTTCTTGCTAAGGCTTACAAAGCACAGTGACTGAGACCTTGAGGTATCTTTTCTCTATGTCCCTCTTCTTCCCTCATCCAAGTTGCCCCTAATCCTTTGCTCAACAAAGGTCTTTTAGGTCTTCTATTATGTGAATTAAAATGTATTTCAATGAGGGTCTATTACTTTACCCCTTTCTGGATCATTTCATTCTTTTACGAAAAACTCCACTATGTGAAATTTCTGAAGCAGACTCCAAAAATCATTTCTTCTTTATTTTCCAACCTTCTGAAATTGGGTCCTGGACAATGAGAGTCCAAGGACTCAGAGTATATCTTGGTCTTCGTGGGCTACACAAATCATGTGCAGATGTTCCTTGCCTGGTTCCAATTCAACATGTAGCATTTTGAAAAGCTAATTTCCAAACAAGATTGAGAGGCTGGTATTAAGGAGTGATGAAGAGTCTTTGGGTTGTTTGAGAGACCAAAAGTACTGATGACTCAGGAAAAGATTGAGCAGGAACTGGATGTGCATACAAAAGTTTCAAGAAGTTGACCTTTTTCTCTTTCTTCCATGGATGTTTTGAATTAGGAAGCTTGTTCGGCAATAAAAACGATATGGGAAGTTGGAGCTTTTCTCCAGACATTCAATGGTGCCTCCGTTTCTTTCCTGACCTTAGACAGATAAGTATTCTAAAATGGCAGTACCTCAGCAACAAATGAATTCAGGAACTCTATCAGATCTGGCAGAGAAGTCCCTCTGGCAATTCAGGTTTATGCTAGCAATTTCCTGGAGTAGGAGTAGATGACAAAAGAAGTATCCCCTGTAAATGGCAACAGAGAGTCAGTTGCTAAGGATTGTGACAACTACAAGGTGAGTGACCCCCTATGATGGAAAGAAATATTGACTATGATCTCTAGAAAGGCATGGACTCATTGAGTTCAGGAGAGGGTTACACATTAAGAGGAACAAGAACATTCACAAAGGGAGAGAAAAGTATAATTATCCCTTTCTCATCATGATTTTCCTCATCACAGTTTAATATATCTCATGTTGGCCTAAAATATTAAATGGAAATTTTTTGGGGGGGGGAGTTTTGCAGAATCCACATACAACACGTGAAGGCTAGCAAACAACATAGAAAAAGTTTAGGAATTCCAAAATGGGGACGGCTAGGTGGTGTAGTGGATAAAGCACCAGCCCTGTAGTCAGGAGTACCTGGGTTCAAATCCAGCCTCAGACACTTAATAATTACCTAGCTGTGTGGCCTTGGGCAAGCCACTTAACCCCGTTTGCCTTGCAAAAACCTAAAAAAAAAATTCCAAAATGTACAAAATATATGTATGGTATTATATTATATAGATTATGACCAAATAACTCAAATTTTACAGTAAGAAATTATAAATACTCCATAAAAGAAAAAGGAAAAAAGTCAGACTGCTTCTCTGGGACAAAGGTACAAAAAATGTTACATAGATTTTTCCAACAACATGGGTTGCCATGCCCCTAATCCCCATGATGTTGAAGGGATAACTATACTTCCAAGGCTAATAGTTGGGAGGTACTTTGTTTTGGCCATATTTGTTCTGAATACATATGTCTTACTCCTTTTGTATGCTGAATTTAAACCCACTTTCTCCAAGGACTTTGGGTTCCCACCCAAATGGGAGAATGTGCTATCATTTTGTGGGAAATGTTTTATAACTAATGTTTTTGATATATTTTCTCAGTAAATATTCTTTTCTAGAAGCTAATAGAATTCTGATTGATTGCTATGGGGGGGGGGGGGCGGGGAGCATATCTGATAGGCAGTTGTGAATAACAGTATTGGAAGGCTTAACTGTCAGAACTACCTTTAGAACTCTGAGGAGTTCAGTTAACCTGACTCTGGAAACCTACCTTCCCAGGGCAGTTGAGAGTTGGGTAAGGAGGTCTAGGGACTACTAAATTCCCTTTCTTCCTCATTTCTTTGTGTTTTGTCTTTCTAATCACGTCTCTTAGTCTTTTTCTGAAAAATTCTCAGGCTTTCCAGATATCACTCTCCTCTGATTCAGCTGTTGGTAAAGGAATGAGAGCAATTTCCCTTGCTTCAGAAAATCAAGAATTGGCAGAAACCTTTTGAAAATGGATTTAAAGATTTGGGACTATAGGCATTATGGAAATGAAGCAATACAAAACATAATCTCTTAATCAATAATTTATTTACTGCTTCCAGCTGGTTTTTTTTTTTTCTTTAAGTATCCTGCCTAATTCAAAGGTATTGTCTTGCCAGTTTTGGAAAGAACCAGTTTGTCTTGTTATACATCTTTTTTTTCCCTGAACCATGTTTATCTTCCCCTGATTCTTCCTTCTAATTGCTGATTTTAAAAAAAATGGCACCAAGGCTCAATTTTCCAACTTCTCTGAGTTTTCAGATTTATTAGCCTTTTCTTGTAATATTAAGTCAGAACTACACTACTGAGAAAACGTCAAAGGTGAGTCTGTTGTTGCCTCAGGCATATGGGAGCTGGTACTAGGGTACTATATAGTTCTGGGGACTATAGCATTCATGTATATTCCTTCACAAAATCATTTTCAAATACTAAGGATAATCATTGTTGTTTATACTTGTTTTCAAAGAGGACCAGTGATCATGAGGGTAATGTCTTTGCTAGTGCCTGAATTGAATTTAAATGATGCAGTGTTGCACAAAGTCATCATTGGCCTCAAATCATTGGCATTCACACTTCCACTGAAGTCCAATATGAAGACAAAAGTCAAGATGGCTGGTGATGACCCTGGTATCTTTGATGTCTGACCAAGTTCTGTGACCTACTAGAGAAATTTATCTAATAGATGAGATTCTCTAAATCCTCTAGAGTTTAGGAATATGTGAGTAGTTGGAAACTGAGTTAATAGCAGAGTTGCTGTGACTAGCTAGAATCTGATTGAGGCTGGCATCCATCTTATCAGTTTTTTTCCCAAAAAAAAAAACACAGCTTGAGAGGAATGCCACTCCCAAGAGGGAGGAGCAAAGGAAATACCTAGAAAGAAATAGCCAATATTTATATAGTATATTTATCTGTGTCAAGCTCTTCAAGAATATAGTCTTGGGGCAGTCAGGTAGCACAATAATTAGCCCTAGAATCAGGATGACCCCAAATCTGGCCTCAATAATTATCTAGCTGTGTGACCCTGGGGAAGTCACTTAACCCCACTGTCTTGTGAAAATAAAAAAAAATTCATTTGGTACTCACTAGCTGATAGACATTAATATTATCCCATTTTATAGATACAACTGTAGCAGAGGTTAAATGACCTGTTCAGGACCACAGTTAATAAGTGTCTGAGGTCAGTTTTGAACTTGGGTCTTCCTGACTCCAGGCCTGTTGCCCCATCCATTGCACTATATGTATCTGTCCTAAGAGAAGTCATGATGGTTGAAAAGGTAGTAGTGGGTTAGCATGACTGGTTCTGATTGCTCACCAAATTAGCACCATACCCTGCCCTGCTAGGTAACTATTCTAGGGCATTTTCAACTTCTCTAATTAAAATTAATTTAGTCCCTGTTTGTCGGTGTAGTCCAAAATCACAATGCTGCATGAAGAAAACCTAGGGAATGGTTAATAAGTAATTTCAAACCTGATTCATTATCATTTATTTTCCACCTAGGTTCTACCTGCTGAGAGGAGACTTGATTGGTTAGAAAATCTATGATCCCCTTGCTTCTGGATGAATATGGAGATCCTTCTTACCAAGAAAACATCAAAAGACTGTGGCAATTATTGTATCCATCGATATTGCCATCCATCAAATATACCATATAGGTAAATCAGCAAAATCCTGAAAAACAGTTCAGGAACCTTAGGTTATTACCTTGCCATTTCCTATCAATCAATATTCACAGATGTAGATGTATTGACCAAGGTTAGCAGAAACTCAGGGCTATCCCTGACATGAGATAGCTGCCAGCCCATAAAAAGTATAACCTTCTATGGGCAGCAGATCAATATGGTGTTTGCCCTTATGGATTTGTCTCCATTTCCTAAAGGATTATTGAGACTTGTTCTGTATTGCCATTCTCTTCTATATTAGGCTAATGCTATATCAGTGGAATCTTGTTTGCTGATGATAAACCCCAAATAAAAACAAATGACTGTCTCCCAAACACAACAGATGTGGAAGTAGACTCAGCAGATCACTTTGGAGGAGGCATAAACTTAGAATTTCCCAAAGAAGTGTCTTTCAGACTAGAGTGCTTTGGGATTAAAAAAAAATTATTTGAATGCAGCTGCCTTGAGTGGATGATAATTATATATATATATATATATATATATATATATATATATATATATATATATATAAACATATAAGCATGCACATATATATATACACATAAACATATGTGCATGTTTATGTATAGCTCAATGCTTTTACAATCGCCTTCAGCCTACATTTCCAGTCTTAATATATATTACTCTTCCATTCATGTTACTGTATGTTGAATCCAGAATGAGAGATCTTTGTGAGGTCTCTCCCCCATCTAGATCACACATTCTTCTCACACCTATCTCAAGTTTGGTTTAAAAATGAGCCTAAATGTCACCTCTCTATGGGAGGCTTATTCTGATATTTCAAGCTTTCTCCCACATTAGTTACTTTGTATACTATAATATTTTGTTTGTGATCAGTCCTGGATGAATCTAGTCTTCATGGGGGACAGACTGTTCTATTTGTCTTTTTGTAGCCTCAGAACATAGACATTGTTTACTAAATGCTTATTGGTCAACTGACACTTTTTTCATATGGTGGAATAAGGAAGTGTAAGTATCATTCCCATTTTCCAGAGAAGAAAGTGAATTTTAGAGACTTGCCCAAGATCTCATTGCTAATATGTAGCAGAATCAGAATCTGAACTCAGATCATGCACCTCCATATCCAAGCATACTTTCTATTATGCTACACCAAATTCACAAAAAGCAGAAACACTATATTTGCTACAATTCTTTTCAACCAACTAATGATTAGGAAAAAAAATCATTCTTTTCATTAACCTCAATTTGAAATTTAGCATTTTTGTAAAATCACTTTGTGAAAGGGTCCATAGGGTTCACCAGACTGCCAAACAAATTCAGGACACACACACACACACACACACACACACACACACACACACAGACACACGAACACACAAATGCAGATATAAGATTCAGAGTCCTATATTAGAACAAAAAGTTGAATTACTGTTGGCATTCCTCAGTAGGAATATTCTCCTTCCTTTGGTGTATGTATATGCATGTATGTATGCATAGATTATACATACATATTAATACATCTACATAGATTGCATAAGTATGCATATAAGGGCATGTGGATGTATATGTATGCTTATGTACACATATATATGCCTGCACAAATTCATATATGTATATGTATATATTTATATGTGTGTGTGATTTTGAGAGAGAGAGAGATTGTTTGTGTGTGTGTGTGTGTGTGTGTGTGTGTGTGTGTGTGTGTGTGTGAAATCCTATTGAAATCTTTGGAACCTCATTCTCTACATAATGTGAATTACTCAATTACAGCCTTGTATGGTTATTCAGCATATGTCCTGGATTGTCTGTTATGGTGTTTCACTATTTTCTACAGAACAAAGAAAGAACGTTCTTGAATCATGATGACTTGTGTATAATATATATCTTTCATACACATGGAGATTCACTCCAGACTCTGTGCACGAGAAATTCGGGAATCAGTCTTTTAAATGGGAAATTAATGCAAGAGCCTTCTGTATTAGTTATATCTATAAAGAAGGTATGCCACCTTTATAGATTTAAACCAATTTTTAGTATAATAGGAGACTAAGGCTATTTTGTGATTACTTGTCCCTCACCCTCCTATTGAGGCAGCCTGAAGGATTAACCCATTTCATCCTGATATCTCAAAGATCAGAAATTTGAAGTCTCTAACTACATATATCCCTCAAATCTCTGTCCTGAGCCCTAGTCTCTTTTCTTTGTTTCCTATCTCACTTGTTGAGCTCCTCAGCTTGCATGGGTTCATTTAGTATTTCTATTCAGATAATTCCCATATGTATATATCTATCCCTCATTCCTCTTAAGTTCTGGATTCAGGTCACTAACCATTGGACATTGCTATTCAATACCCTCTATAGTCTGTCTAAAACATCTCATTTGCCCTCCAAAACTAACCCCTCTTCTAAACTTTCCCCTTATACTACTATGCTTTCAGTTAACCATATACCCAAATTTTATGTCATCCTCTATTCTCACCCCATATGTAACCCAAGGGGCAGCTAGGTGCAGCAGTGATAGAGCACTGACCTTGGAGTCAGGAGGATGGAAGTTTGAATTCAGCCTCAAATACTTGCCCATTTTGGCAAGTCACGTTTAACCATTGCCTTGCATCCAGGGCCATCTCCAGTTGTCCTGATTCATATATGGCCAGTGGACCCAGATGACTCTGGAAAAGAAAGTGAGGTTAGTGACCTAGCACAGCACCCCTGACTCAAATCCAATTGATGTGCTTGTCATGGCACCACCTCCCAATGTTGTGGTCTTCTTTAAAAATGGAAAACATCAACATATATAATCTATTGTCTTAAAGTTTTTTCTTCCTCTACAGTATTTGTGTAATCCCTTTTTCAATGTCCAACCTAGTTCAGGCCTTCATTATCCCTTTCCTAGAACATTGAAATAACCCTCTAATTGGTCAAGTCTCTTCCTCCTTCAGTCCATGCTTTACATGTCTAGTAATTTTCCTAAAGAATCAGTCTTGATCATGCCACCCTATCAAAAAGTCCAGTCTTATTACTTCTAGTTACAAATCGACCTCTTCTATTTGATGTTTAAAACTCTCTGTAACCTGGCTTTTTTTCCTGTCTTTCCAGGCTTTGAATATATTGCTTTCCTTCATGAACTCCATGATCCAGTCCATACTGGCCTATTTGCTGTTACACACACACACACACACACACACACACACACACACACACACATACACACACACACACACACACACACACACACACACACACACACAACCCTACCTACCTACCTACCTACCTGCCAACTTTCATTTCCTGTGCCTTAGCCTTTTGTTATTCATGCCTGGAATATTCCTCCCTCCTCATCTTCTCATTATGGATCTCTAGTTTTTTAGAGGGGAACCATAAATAGATCATTCTAAAATTCTTACTATCATTTTCAGCTATTGATGCTTCCAATGAAAGTAAAACTTTTGGGACACCTTGTTTAAACAGACAACCTATTGAGAACTACCACTACCACCCAATCTTTGAAAAAATGTGATTCAGTGACTCCTATAAACTGGATCATTTGAATATTAATTTTCCTTTTTTATATAGAATGAAACTGAGACTCAGCAAGATTAAGCAACCTGTCCAGAAGAGATAGTTGACCTATAAATGGAGGAACCAGGAATCAAAGCTATTGGAGTCAGATGATACCACTAAGTCTTCCAAGTACAGTGTATTTTAAATGCACTAGGAGACAATACATCTCTAGAGGTAATGTCATTATCAACACAACTAGTGCTCTATAGATGTTTTAGGGTTTTAAGTGGGGAGAAGGGAGTGAGAAATTAGCACTATGACTTAAGGTTGGAAGTCACACCTATTCAGAAGTGAATAAGGATATATCCGTTACCTAACTTTTAGGTTTAAAAATGGTAAGAAATTCAAATAAGTCTATTTTATAATTTAAGGAGATGTAAGAAGATTTGAGATTATTCCATTCATTTGAAGATGAGAAAACAGTCTTTGAGAGGGTAAGTGATCCTGTAAAAGGTCACATAAGTAATAATTGACAAAAATGGGATTCAAATTCTGACTTCCAAATGTAGAGTTCTTTATTACCAAACTATGCAGCTTTTTTTCAAAGATTAATTGTAGGTATTTGGAAGGTTAGGGTTAACAAAAACATTTCTAAGAAAGGAGGGGAAAAAGATCATTTCATTCCAAATGATTCGGACACACTGCTCAATTTCCCGCCCCCCCCTTTGATCAGGTGGTTTGCAGTATGACTTCTTGCTTCATCTTTCCTCCTCTTCCCTTCCTTCTCTCATCATCTCAGAGGGAATGACATTTTACCCATCCAGGTATTATCAAAAAATAACCTTGCAGGCTCCAGTGGTTTTTCAAGAATCTTGACCAGTTTAGAAAGAATAATTTTAATGATGGTAATGATGATGATGATGGCGATAGCCCCATATAGTTATATAACCTGTTAAAATTTTAAAATAATTTTTTGATATTATCTCATTCAATCCTAGTGTCAACCCTGGGAGCTAATACAACTATTATTCTTAAATGAGATAATGTATAAAAAGGCAGTTGTAAACCCTGGGGCATTATACAAATGTCAGATTATCTCCATTTTGCATATGAAAATATGGAGACCCAGAGAGGCTTAATAACTTGCCTAGGGACATCAATCACCTGGCTTTTTGCCCAATACTGATAAATCCACTATAGGGCAACTGTTTAATATAGCATAGGTCTTAGTTCTCCCCTCTGCCTCAATTCCCAACATAAACAAAAAAATCAGCATGTAAGAACTGGCCTTGAAATCAGGAAGACGTTGATTCAAGTTTCACCTCTGAGACACATTGTCTTTGTGATTCTGGTGTTAATCTCAGAGGCAAAGGTGCTGACCCACATGGGTTGAGGGAATTTCCTTATCTGAGAGTTCTTTATTTCAATAATATAGTTCCTAAGCCCTGAATTACTTCTGAATTTTTTTCAGTGAGACCAATAGTCAAAACAAAAGAGCAACAAAGCACATAGAAAAATCCATGAATATATATATTGTTCAGATCATGATGTACACTAGGATGTCCACTAAAGTTAGTTCTCCATTATATAAGTATCCTAAAAATGATATGGAACACAGAAGTCCCTTTTAATAACAATAATAATCTCTGAATGATAATATATCATAAATCATGTGAACCAGTATCTCTGAAGAATCAGAATTACAGGGAACTAAAAGAACAATGAAATTATGTATCATGGGATAAAGCAGATTGCTGAATATTAGCAACAATGATGTTTCAATGGGTGGTACAAAAGATGTTATCTGGGACTTGATCATTTTGCAGGATTGGGATAACAGCTGGGCAACCTGGTAGTTAGCTGGAAAGTCAGTATTAAAAGGATGTGTGTGTGTGTGTGTGTGTGTGTGTGTGTGTGTGTGTGTGTGTGTGTCTGTGTCTGTATATGTGTATGTGTATGTGTATGTATGAAATCAGGACCAGGCTTTTGCTATATTGAGCAGTTGCCCTATAGTGGATTGATGGAAAGATAGGGCCCATAATCACAGTCACTAATTCATTAATGTATAAAAATTTTTACCTGGTTGCAAATGAATGAAAGTGAGGGGTTGTTTGGATGGCTTACAGAAGGATAAAGCCAGTTATTTAATGAGAAATTATTAGTCACTGAATCCTAGAATATTAGGGATGTAAGGACTGGGTTGCTAAGAGGTTCAAAGGAGCTTAAAGTGCTATATAAATGCCAGTTGTTGTTGCACCCAAACTAGTGAAAACTTCATAACTTCTCCTCTAGTCCTGTTAAAATTCAATGTTTATAAATCAATATAGGAATGTGCTGGGAGGGGGATGAGAACAGCAAATTAATTTGCATTAACACTTAAGGCTAGAAAATTGATAAAATGATAAACCAAACCCTGATTTTTAATTGCTGATTTCTGAGATGGTTTCATAAGTTTCCTGGAGCTGGCTCCAGAACATCCTGTGTAAATGAGCCTTTCAATTTAACAATGAGGTAGATAAATGGGGCTCAAAGAAAAGGTGGGGAAGCTAGATGGCACAGTGGATAGAGCACCGGTCCTGGAGTGAGGAGAACCTGAGTTCAAATTTGGCCTCAGACACTTAATAATTACCTAGCTGTGTGATCTTGGCCAAGTCATTTTTAACCTCATTGCCTTTCTAAAACGAACCAAAATCAAGAAGGAATTGTTCCAAAGTCACACAGCTAATTGACATCAGAACCAGGAGCATAAACCAGTGTCCTAGACTCAGGATCAAACACATTTTTTGTGTTCCTGTTTTTCAGTTGATTTCACACTCCTCTGTTGTCTGTGATTGTGTTTAATCTGGGTCCAACAGAATTAGTTTCCTTTATCTACTTTAAACTAAGGTAACAACAGCTGCTGCTTTTCCAATGGTTACTTACTTGATAAAACTGTTGATAGAAGTTTTCGTGTTTATCTGCCACCATTTGTTCTCTTGTTAGCACAATACTGATATTGCTTATGATTCCGGCATCTTCTGAGAATTTACATATGTTCTTACCTAACATTTGTTATATTATTTCAAGATTTACTGAACTAAGACTTAGACTCAAACAGCTTTACAAAAACTTCCTTAATTTAATAATTCTTTTCCGGGGCAGCTAGGTAGCATACTGGATAAAGCACTGGCCTTGGAGTCAGGAGTACCTGGGTTCAAATGCGGTCTCAGACACTTAATAATTACCTAGCTGTGTGGCCTTGGGCAAGCCACTTAACCCCATTTGCCTTGCAAACCCCCACCCCCAAATAATTCTTTTCTTTTTTTTTTTCCCTTAGGTTATTACTCTTGAAGTATCTCTATCCAATTCTTCTGGAATCACAACTTTATGAGCTTCCATAATATGTAACATAGATTTTAGACTCTTAGAGGTCAAATGGGAATAGGCAGTTATTTAGTGTCACTGGTAGCCAAATGGGAATTCCTTCTACAAGATCCCCAATAGATGATCATGTAGCCTTTGTTTGAATATTTCCAGTGACCAAGAGCTCACTTATTTGCAAAACAACTTATTGCATTTTAGAAAAGTTCTAATTATTAGGAAGCTCACTTATACTGAGCTGAAATCTCCCTTTCTATAATTCCATAATTTCCATATCAATAAAGGCCACAGAACTCTTATCCCACATAATAGTCCCTTAGATAATTAGTAAATTACTATGTTCCCCTAAATTTTCTCTTCTCCAGACTTAAACAACTTAATATTACCCCCATTGTTTAATTTAAATTTCATAAGTATGCATTAATCATGTTAGAGATACTGTATAAGGTGCTGAGTATACAAAACAAAAATGAAAAAAAATCCCTGCCCTCAATGAGATCATCTTCCATTAAAAGAGATACAATACTTAACACAAAGTAAATTCAAGGAATTCTGGGGAGGCAAAAGTCACTTAAAAAACTAGAGGAATAAGGAAGTTTGCCCCTTAATAGGGATATTAATGCAGCTTGAGCACAGGAAAACAAGGCCAACACTGATAATGTTCTACTGAGAGGAAATAAACCATCAGAAAGTTAGGCCAGAATGATGGGAACAGGTTCGTGAGGACCTAAGATGGTCTTGAGTCTCCAAACTGGCAAAATCTGCTGGGTTTATAAATCACAATCTGGCATTAGGAGGAAAGGTGTCTGGACTTGGTAGGTAAATCAAGACTGGGACTGATAAATTCTCCCTACTGGGGGACAAGGGACTTTAATACAAAGACCTTGCTTCTACTGGGTAACTTAAGTGATGTGAGCATCCCCAAGGGCTGCTTTTAAGTAGGATAGGAGAGCTACTAAAGAACATACTTAGAAGATGGCATCTTGAGTTAACACTTGGTTTTGACCAGGTCCTGGTCATCCACCTCTGAGATTGTCAGAGACTCTTAGAATATGGCTTCTAAAACTACACAATTCTTCAGATGTGGTCTGACTAGTTGAGATATTGCCCTACCAGTGGCCCAGGCTATTACCTGTCTTTAGGGTTGTGCAGGCAAATGTATCTTTCCCACTCCCCTCCTCCAGACAAAAATGCCTTAACATTTCATGATTTAAGACAAGTCAAGGAAACCAAACCCCAGTTTTGCTGATTTTCTGAGCTGTAAGGCTCAGGCTGAAAATTGCTTTGAGCTGGCTCTTAATTTTTTCCTACTTTACTTACTTAGTATATTACATTTCTAATACTGAACAGATTACTCTCCTGTTCAAGTTTTGGTGGCTCCCTACTGGACCTAGGATAAAATAGAAAGTCTCCCTTTTGGCATTTAAAAGCCATTCACAATCAGCCCACACACACTTTATTTCCAAATTGATTTTGAATTTAACATGAAAAAAACCACTGACTCCAAAATCAGAGGCCATATAGGTTCAAATATAGCTTTTGATGCTACCTGTATGACCTTGAAAAAGCTTATGTTCCCTAGACTTTGGTTTCATCATCTGTAAAAATGGAGTTGGATTAGATCCATTTTAATTCTAGATCTCTGATCTAGGTCTGTTCCAAGTCTTTGATCTATGAATTATGAGTATTATTCTCATGTATTTTATGTTCTGGTCAAATTGGCTGATGTGCTATTTCCTGCATGTGATAGTTTATCTCTGCCCTTTGCACATACAGTGTCCTACACATGGAATGCACAGACTCCTCATCTCTACTTCCTAGCTTCCTTCAATGTTGGACTATAAAAGTCCCTTCATTGACTATAAAAGGGCCTTCTCTTTTGGGAACAATTGGTATCATCCCAGTGAAATGCATATAAATGAAAGCTAACATTTATATAGCTTACTGATGGAGTGAGGTTCTTGGGGCTGACTGAATTCACTAGAGACTCAGAAATGAGGGGCATATACATTTTATTACACTGCCGTATGGTTATTGCAAGCAGGCTGATCCTTAAGGGATGAGTGGCTAATAAGGGACAAGTGGCTAATAAAGGGATTTTGCACTGGCTTAAATATAAGGAAATGAATAACATGGTATTTGTGCTGGAAGGGTTAGGGGTTTGCGAAAGTGTAACTGAATGTCAGGATGCTCGAGGAAAATTAGCTCATTATTGGGTAACCATCTGTTCTCATTCTTTGTAGGCCTCAACCTCCCTCCCTTGTAAGATGGTCAGGTTGGCCAGTTTAGAAGATAGCTTTGAAATGTTATATGGGAACATTTCTAACAGGTTGGTAAATGAGGCAGCAAACTTTCCCAGGGCTGGAGCAAGACAATTTTTTTTTACATTTTTAAGAATACCCAAGGTGTTCTTTATTATGTATGCACAAGATCAGCACAGGTTTGGCAGTTTGGTAGCTTAACATTTTTTTTTCTGCCTAGAATTTCCTAATGCAACATTTACTATGAAACAGGCACTATATGCTAAACACTTTTGCAATACAATGATCTCATTTGATCCTCAAAACATTCCTGGGAGATTGGTGCTGCTATTGTTCCAAGTGTACAGATGAGGAAACTGAGGCAAATGGAGGTTAAAGTGACTTATCCAGGGACTTGGGCAAGGGAAGTATCTTGAGACAAATTTTGAATTTTGTATCAATTCACCTCTTCACATTGTTCATGTTGTCCACTCTTTCTTCCCCACCCCTCTATGTTCAGGAGGAGAAAAGCTCCTTAAAGGCAGGTTATTCAGTTTTTCACTTTGTAGTCCTGGCTCCTGCAACACTAGTCACAGAGGTCTAAAATAAATGAATGCAACCTAAAAGTGACTGGACTATTTTAGTAGCCTAGTCACATCTAAAATTCATCTTGAACCTGTGGTCAGTTGAAATCCCCGATTTAGATTTATGCTTCTTTGTCAGTGCCAGTAAGTAAAACTAAAATCCATCCATTTCAGCCCAGGCTTTCATTAGGACAGTCAGAATGTCCCTGTGAAAAGCAGAGAGTAGGGCAAAGAGTAAAAATCATCAGGGGAAATGGTACTTTAAATTTGTTAATTTTTCAATTGCACACAAAAATTTCATATTTTAAGTTTTTGACTTCCATACTTTTCTATCCTCCTATTCCTCTTCTCTATGGCAGCAAACAATCTGATGGAGGTTGTATATATACAATCATGTTTTAACATATTCCAATATTAGTCGTGTTGGGAAAGAATTAGTATGGGGTGGGGGGACCATGAGAACAGTTTTAAAAAGTGAACATAGTATGCTTTGCTCTGCATTCAGATCCCATAGTTTTTTCTTTGAATGTGGATGGCATTTTCCATGATGAGTATCTTGGGATTATCCTTGATTGCTGAACTGCAGAGAAGAGCTATGTCCATAATAGTTGATCTTTTCACAATATTGCATACAATATTCTCCTGGTTGTTCACTTAACTGTTTTCATGCAAGTCTTTCCATGATTTTCTGAAGTCCAGCCTTTCACAATTTCTTAGAGAACAATAGAACTCCATCGGATCTATATTCCACAACCTGTTCAGCCCTTCCCCAATAGATGGGCATCCCCTCAATTTCTAATTTTTTGCCACTATAAAAAGAGTTGCTGTAAGTATTTTTGTACATAGTATGGTACATGAGTATCCTTTTATCTCTTTGGGATACACACCTAGTAGTGGTATTACAGCATCAAAGGATATGCACAGTTCTCTTGCCCTTTGGGCATAGTTCCAAATTGTTTTCCAACAGTGCATTGTTGCCCTGTTTTACCACATTTCTCTAACATTTTCCTCTTTTTGCCAGCCTGATAGGTATGAAGGGCACCTCAGTTTTAATTTGTATTTCTTGATTTTATATGACTATAGAGAGCTTTAATTTCATCTAAAAACTACCTCTTCATATACTTTGACCATTTTTTTTTTTAGTTTTTGCAAGGCAAATGGGGTTAAGTGGCTTGCCCAAGGCCACACAGCTAGGTAATTATTAAGTGTCTGAGACCGGATTTGAGCCTAGGTACTCCTGACTCCAAGGGCAGTGCTTTATCCAGTATGCCACCTAGCTCCCCCTTTTGACCACTTTTTAATTGGAGAATGAAGTGTATTTGTATGAATTTGACTCAGTTCCTTATATATTTTAGAAATGGAAGTCTTAAATCAGAGGCATTATCTGTGACAATTGCTTTCCAGTTTTCTGCATTATTTCTAATTGCAGTTGCATTGGTTTTATTTGTGCAAAATCTATTGTAGTAGAAATCCATTTTGCATTTTATAATGTTCTCTATCTCTTGTTTGATCATAAACATAAAATAAAAATCTTCTTTTCCATGGATCTGACTATTCCTTGTTCTTTTAATTGGTTTATGATACTACCCTTTATGTCTAAATCATACATCCATTTCGATCTTATCTTGGTACGTTAGGGTGTAAGATATGGGTGTTTGTCTAATTTTTGCCATACTATTTGCCATACTATTCAGTGCCATACCAATCTTATTTAGGTAGAATTGTCATTTTTATATTAGCTCAACCTACTCATGAACAATTGACATTCTTCCAATTTAGATTAGAAATGCTACCATCCTCAGATATCCATTGAACCTGATTTTTCCTAACACCATTTTTTCCAATTGCATGTAAAGACAATTTTCAAAATCTTTTTAAAAAATTATGAATATCATTTTTTTGCCCTGCCCTGCCTCCCCAGAATGACTTGTTTTAGCATTCATTTTTGAAGAAGACCATGACAGCAGAGAGATGATGCCATGATAAGCTCATGAATTGGGATTTCAAAGGGTGCTGTTCTAAGGCCACCAGTCTTCTCCAGTTCTCCAGAATCACCTGGATCCAGTGGCCAGATATGAATCAGGTTGACTGGAGATAGCCCTGGATGTGAGGCAATCAGGGCTTGCCCAAGTGACTTGCCCAAGGTCACAGTTATTAACGAATCTTGAGGTCAGATTCTTCCATCCTCCTGACTCCAAGGCCAGTGCTCTCATGCAATCATATATTTTCACATTAGTCGTGCTGTGAAATGAAATAAAAAGAAAATTCACAAAAAAGTGAAATATAGTATGCTCCAATCTGCTCTAGACTCAATAGTTCTTTCTCTGGATGTAGATGGCATTTTCCATAGTCTTGGATCATATTGCTGAGGAGCTAAGTCAATCATAATTGACCATTGCATAGTGTTACTGTTACGTTCTGGTTCTATTCACTTCACTCAGCAGAGTCTAATCTCAGATGCTCTAGCAAAGGTCAAAAACTCAACTCAGATGCCCTTCCCTTTCAAGAAACTAAGCAATAAGGTGACAATTTAGAAGGAAAAATGTATAAACTGAGTTGTCTGGATAGATACTTGGAAAATTATAAATCCAGTCTCCTTTCCTTCCCCTACTCTTTGTTCCTATTCCACCATTCTGAGAAAATACAAACTTTGATCTAAGCCTCAAGCAAAACAGTTCCAAGTATATATTTTTCCATGCCAATGCATTAACTATTTCCTCAAGACTGGGTGCTCCCATGTGAAATGCAACAAAAGGCAGTGTCAGGCAAGTCTACCAAAATTACCTCTCAGACAAATGGACATGATGCATATCAACTATTTAGTCACTCTTAAACATGATCAAATAGCTAGTTTGTCAGATCCTGGACATGAATATAGGTCATCTTGACTTCAAGATCAATTGTTCATATACCATTCTGCTGCAATATTGAGTTCTGTTACTTAAAAGTTCAAAGAAAATGATTTATAATTGTATAAATTTTTTTAACATATACTTTCCTCATAGTGACAATGTTAAGCATAAATATTATTGCCATTTTGCCGATAAGGAAATAAACTAGTAAGTCAAGACTAAAATCCTAGACCTTGTCTACCAACAGTTCTTTTCTCAAAATATTTCATTGCTTTTCTAATTGATAGGGTAATCTTTAGATTTTGACTCCTCACAGAATCATAGTGTGGATGAATGTGATTACATTGTGTATGCTGAAAAATACTGAATAGATTTTCCTAGGACTTGAGGGGGTCACACATTTCCAGGTGCATTATCCAGATAAACCTAGAATAATCAGATGCCACAGTCATGTGTTATTTCAAATTCTGGCTCTGTAGTGAAAAAACCATACACCCCCATTCACAGATAATGGATTTCTTGCTTCTGTCTAGTCTCTAAAGAGAGCACAAAGCTATGCAAAAGAGAACTAGTTATCAGAATGCTTTCTTCAAAGTTCATTTCAATCACAGAGGAAATCACTGAAGTGTTTTGAGTGGAGTATCAGCAGCCCAAGTCCTTTTGTTGATTTTGTGAAGGGCAGAGGAAGCAATCTTACCTAGACTTGTCACTCTGAGATTTCTGGATCACACAGAGCCAAGAAAAGTTGGCACTTAACACAGATGTTACTTTGAGAGGGCAATGAGATAGGCTAAGCTAAAGATTTCTGTAGCCTGGTTTCAAAGTTTCATGATAGCATGTGTGTGTTTTTAGTTTCAAAATAACTAGCCAAAAACAAGTTTGAAAGCAAGAATGTATTCCATATCAAATTAAATTCATCTGCCTTTTTTAGTCATCTTACACCATTTTTTTCCATTGGTTGTATAACTAGCTTTTATAGAACTAGAAGTAAGCTTAGAGATTAGTCTGACTCCCCTTCATTTTACAAATGAGAAAGAAGGCAAATCAAACCACTACCTTCAATAACACATCCCCTCAGACCACAATGATTTATCCCCTGAACCCAAGAGCCTTGCCCCTTAGACCATTACTCCCAATCCAATCTCTATAACCCATTCACAGAAGAAACCTCTTTGGAGGAGTCAGCCATCCAGACTAATGACCAGCTACAGAGCAGGCAAGAGGAAGCAGCATAAGCTATAGGCAAGTCCTTCTCAGACCTTGATTGGTGATAGTCTATAGCAGTGAACCCAAAAGGTATTGTCTTTGCAGTATCCCCCAGACCACCAGCACTCCTTCCTGGATAAGTGATTTCCATCACTGAGGTCAATCAGGGGCAGGTATTGTAGAAGACAGAGCAGTGATTTTGAAGTCAGGAGAACCTGAGTTTAAATCTGACCTCAGACAATAATCACCTATGTGACTTTGGGCAAATCACTTAACCCCATTGCCTTGCAAAAAAAAAATCCAAGTCATAAAGAGATCAATCACCATGAAGTTGAGATCCCCCTTCCTCACCATTGCCAACACCAGTTGCTGACCACCTGCCCACCATTGAAGAGCCAAACCCAAGACATCTGGAGATAGCAGAATCCTTCCCAAAGTATTATCCATTTCAGGTCTCTCAGCCCACTCCTCTAAACCATATGGGAGAGAGATTTATTTTGACAATTTCATCTAAGGGTGCTGTACTTAAGCAATAGAAAATGCAGAAAAGAAAGCTCTCACACCACTGTCCCATCTTGGCACTTTGAAGTGATTCAACATCCTGATTTTATTAGTGTATATGACATTAAAAAGGATGTGTTATCATTTGCTTTGCTTTTGAATAATGACCTTTTCATCTAAAACCTATATGTGTGGGGGCAGCTAGGTAGTGCAGTGGATAGAGCAACAGCCCTGGAGTCAGGAGAGCCTGAGTTCAAATCCAGCCTCAGACACTTAAAAATTGCCTAGCTGTGTGACCTTAGGCGACTCACTTAATCCCATTGCCTTAAATAAAAATTAAAAAAAAATAAAACCTATATGTTGTTTTCCTTATATGAATGTGAATTTTCTGGGAGCAAAGACTTGCCTCTTCTATTTATATTCCCAATACTTAACCTGGTGCCTTACACATAAATGCTTTTTCAATTCATTCATTCATTCATTCAGTTATTCATTTATTCATTCATTCATCATTTAAATGAAGAAAGTGAGCCTTAGAGCCCAGGTTTCCTGAATTCCAGAATAGTCTTCTGACTACCATACCTTGCTGCTCTTCTTCTTATACACTATATTTCTTCCTCCCAGCTAATCAGGAGCTATTTTGATTAAATATTTAAGAAAGGAGGATCTGTTCCTGCACTGAGAAACTCTACCCATAGGCATTTGTAGTTAATGCTTTCTCCAAATATTTGTTTCTGTGCTCATGTTTGTTTTGCTCTTGGTATATTTCACCTGGCTCTTTGTGTCTGTTCCCAAGGAGGGGATGGAGGGGAAAACTATATTTGTTGGTCAAGAGAATGAAAAGTTGTTTGTCAAATATCCCTTTAGAATTTGGGGGTTGGGATATGGGACTAGGTTGTTTTATAGATTAATTGTACTTAATTAGGTTTTTGTCATATGGAATTATAATACGGTTTTGGGGAAAAATAAAACCTAAGATAATGCTAAAATAATCTCTACAATATTATTAATAATATGAAATTGTATGAATTACCATAAAATATTAGATAATTATGTTAATATAATGTATTGTGGCAAAATGGATTATATAATATATCAGAGTAAATGTATCACATAATATATGTTATGGTAAATGTACCATGTAATATATTCTATAAGTTATAGAGATATAATATATTAATATTAATAATAATAATAATAGGATAATGGCTAGACCTGTGATTTCATTGATATGGGAAACTCCTGGGTGAGGTAAACTCCCTCTGTCCATTCAAATGGGTCTTTTATTCAATTTATAGTCTTTGAGTGTTTATAGCTTAATCCCAAGAGAACTATGATCTGATTAATTTTAATTAGAGTACAAGAGGATGGGTAGTCTTCCATCATTCTTTTGAGAACCAATCATGGGACTTATCTCCAACACAATGACACCACTCTTATCCCCCAATTTTTCCTTAAATGACCACTGTAAAAGTTCCCAACCTCCTTATTTCTGAGTCCTTGTTCACTGTTCAGGATAATTATAACCAAATCACTATCCAGGAATACATAGCAATAGTAATCACTAAACAAACACCTTAGAGAAAAATATAACCATCTCCCCCGCCCCCAACCCCCAGCATACCCAACTGTATCTATGTAAGGACCCCTATCTCTAAAAGATCCCTTATGTACAAAAATATTTATAGCATACCTTTTCATTATAAAAAAGAACTAGAAACAGAGTGGGTGCTCATCAGTTCAGTAATGACTGAACAAAAATATGGATGTAAATGTAATGAAATATTAAATCTTACATGTTAAATATGCCATATTCAAAGAACTTTGGAAAGATGAACTGAGATGGAGTGATGTGAACAGAACCAGAACAATAACTTATGTAATAACTACATTTTTGTAAGGGAAAACAACTTTAAAAGATTGAAATGTAATGAGCAATCATAACTCTAGATGATGGTTGTCCTTCATTCTTGAAGAAGACCACGACATCAAGGAGGTGATGTCATGACAAGCACATGAATTGGATTTGAGTGAGGGGGTACTGGGGTAAGTCACCAGCCTCACTTTCTTCTCTGGAGCCATCTGAGTCCAGTAGCCAGCTATGAATCAGAATGACTGTAGATGGCCCTGGAGGTTGGATAGTGAGGGTTAAGTGATTTGCCCAAGGACACATAGCTAGTAAGTGTCTAAGACTGGATTTGTATGCAGTTCCTCCTGACTCAGGGCCAGTGCCCTATTTGCTGCTCTATCTAACTGTAGAAGATTAATTATGAAGTATATTTCCCATTCTTTGACAGAGAGACTACAGGTAAAGAGTGAGTCGTGTGTTCAAACAATATATGAATTAGTTTTGTTTTTAATTACTCAACTTTTTTTTTTAAAGGAGGGTTTATTTTGGGGGGAATTTGGGGAGGGGAAGTTAGTGGGTTTTGAAGGTGATCTATGAAAGAAATCGAGAAAAGAGTCAGTTAATAAATATTTATTAAGGGCCTACTTTGGACCAGGCAATGTGCTAAGCCACGAGGTTGTAAAAAAAAAGAGATGAGAATAATTGATTATAATCAGAAGGACTGTAATTAAGAGAGATAGTAAAGATTTCCAGCAGAAGCCAAAGACTTGAAAGAAACTAAGAATGACAGAAAGCACAGATAAGGAGGGAGAGCCTTCCAAGCATGGGAGCCAGAGAAAAGGCCTGAAGTTGGAAGATAGAATGTCTTGATGGAGAAACAGCAAGAAAAGTCATTATCACTGGTTTGCAGAGTGAGGGAGGGGAAGAAGAGGGAGGGATAGAGTGTAAGATCTAACAAGATTGGAACTATGAAGCTTTGAATAAAACCCAACAGAGAAGTTTATATTTGATACTCGGGGTAATAGGGAGATACAAAAAAAAAAGGAAAAAGAAGGAATCAATGAGAATACAAACAAGCAAAGAAATTATGTTACTATTGCATAAATTTAAATATCACTTTAAAATGAACTATCTGTAACAGACAATATTTCATATGTTATTTTTTAATATTTAATGTGTTGAAATGTTTGTGTTGGATGATATTTGTAAAGGTGATCGTGAAATACCAATTTTTAAAAAGTTATGATACACTAATAAATATGGTACATGGATTTTGAGGTGTTAAAAATAGTGAAAAGGTGGGGCAGCCATGGGACACATTGGATACACCACCAGTTCTGGAATCAGGAGGACTAGAATTCAAATCTGGTCTCATGCACTATGGCGTAGTGGATAGAGCTCTGACATTGTAGACAGGAAGGCAGAAGTTCAAATCCAGCCTCAGATATTTGAACTCACATAACCTCAGACAAGTCACTTAACCCTGATTGCCTTTCATCCAGGGCCATCTCCAGTTGTCCCAATTTATGCCTGGCCACTGGATGCAGATGTCTTTGGAATAGAAAAGGAGGCTGGTAACTTAGCACAGCACCTCCTCACTCAAATCCCATTCATGTGCTTGTCATGGCATCACCTCCCTGATATCATCATCATCGTTGTTGTCGTCATCATCATCATCATCATCATCATCATCACTAGTTATGTGACCTTGGGGAAGTCACTTAATCACATTGCCCAACAAAAACAAACAAATAAATAAATAAATGGATAGATAAATGAATAGATAAATAAATGGATAGTAAAATGAAGATATTGGACAGCATAGTCTCTGAGGTCTCTTTCAGTTGCAGCTCAATGAACCTATAATTTAGATCTTGGAAATGACCTAGTCTAACTCCCTCATATTACATATAAAGAAATTGAGAGTCCAATTGAAGCTTTCCAAAGCAAATAACAGAGCTGGGATTTAAAAAATAAAAACCAATCAGGTTTCCTAAATTCAAATCCAGGGCTCTTTCCCTTTGTTCTACCCCAAATGAGATTACTTTGGTTATGAATTCAAAGCCTTTTCATTCCTTTCAATCTCTTTACCCATTAACTTGAGCCCTTCAAGCAATAATATTGATAATGCTACTGGGAATGCTCACACAAAAAGCAGGAGTGTTATTTATATGCATATTTTGGGGGGAAGTTCCAGAGAACAGAGATGTATTTTCCTTCTACTTCCTGACAAACTTGCTTAATTCCCCAGCGTGGGTTTGTTTTTCGTGCAATTCAGTTTCATAATTGAATCTTCCAGGCCGGGCTTCACAAACCTCAGAGACATTCCTTATTCATGGCTCAGGGTCACTGATCCATGATTGATGTCTCCTACTGATGAAGGAATTCTATTGTTGAGGAAGATGGACTGGTGTCTTGGAGTGAGCCTTGCACCTAGAGTTAAGAGACCTGTGTTCACATTCCTGCCTCAGTATCTTATTAACTGGATGAATTTGAACATTTCCCTTAATTCCTCTGAGTCTTTAGGTTATAAAATGAGAATAATAGTTGCATAACTTACCCCATAAGACTGCAGTGGGGAAAATCCTTTAGAAAATTTAAAGTTCTAAAAGGTAAGCACTTTTGTCAGAAATTCTAGAGTCCCAAAGATTCAATATTCATTTTAAGTAGTTTTTCCCTTTTCTTGGCTCATATGTTCCCACTCAAGAAACCTGGGAAAACCTTCACATGATATTCATCACTCATTTTACTAAAATCATTCTCCTGCTTGCAATCACCCAGTTCACCGTATTAAAGAAGATTCTATTTTACATATGAAGAAACTGAGACTCAAGGATGTTAAATGGTTTGCCTAAGATCACACAAGTGACAGATCTAAAATTTGAACCAACCTGTTCTGTCTCCTGAGTTAACTGGTTTCTGCTCCTTCTACTCCTGCTTTCTACCATTCCCAAGACCCAGTCCTGCACAGTTATGCAACATGACTCTCCCTTTCATAAAGTTTCTCAGGCAAGGTGAGGAAAAAAATCTTAAGTAAAACAAGAGACTCAGAACCACAGAAGTTATCACTTTACCAATAGAACTGTTTTCCCCATCTTTAGCTCTTTTCTTCTATTCTTCAGTCTCCATCTGTGACCATCTTTTCTTTTTATCTTGGAATCAAGAACTAGAAAAGATCTTAGAAATCATCTATCCTCTCCTCCTCCAATTCAATCAAACTCATAATCATAGGATTGAAACTGAAAGAGAATTCAGCTAGCATCTAAACTAATCCCCTTGCTTTACAGATGAAAAAACAGGTATAGAGAGGTTTAGCAAAGGACACAAAAGTAGTGATTAGACAAGTTGAAATTCAAGTCAAGTGCTCTGATTTGAAACCCAAGGAACTTTTGTCACAAGCCTCCTTTTGGGCAGCTACCATCTGTATAGAGACAACATGGAATTAGGGACAGAGAGTTGGGCCTAGAGAAAAAAGACCTGGATTCATATTTCACCTCTGAACCTTATTAGCTATGTGATCATAGAAAAGTCACTTAGCCTCTGTGAATCTCAGTTTCTCCAACTGTAAAATTGGAAGAGAACAATAATACCCACAGTATCTCAAAAAATTTTTGGGAGATTCAAACGGGATCATCTTTCTTAAATATTAGCAATCTGTCCCATGTGAATTTCAGTTATTATGTTTTATTTTATATATTATAATTCAGTTATATAATAGTTGTATTATTTTGATAATATGATCATTTGTTTTTATGATGATGATGATAATGATGATGATGATTTCCCCTGAAATATAGGAAAGAAGGACAGATCAAATTGGTAATATTTATAACTTTAAACAACTATTTTTAATATTGTTCTCTCCTCATCAGAGTTGTTTAGTTGGACCATTTAAATGATGTTCAAATGTTCAAGTCTGTAAGTATCAAGCATTCAAATGGAACTAATTGTACCTTTCCTCATTTAAGTAAGTGACAAGGAAATATTTAGTAGATTAAATCCATGTTCTGCTTGTTTGATTTAGAGCAGTCATCAGGATCAACCTCATTCCTATTCTGTGAGTGGAATGCTATGTAAACTCTACTAGTTGTTGCCAAATTAATTCAAAGTTCTCGAAAATGAGGGGTGAGATTTTGTCCAAGGAACTTTGCTTACATTTGGTGTATAACAGAAAGAATATGAATGGATTCTAAAATCAGAGCTAACCTACCATAAACCAGGATGGAGATTTTTTTCCCACTAAAAAATGCTTAGTTTAGTACCTGGAACATGAAATTCCACCATTAGATAGTCATTCCTTTGTATTCATTACTGCCCTTTCTATAGAGTCCTTTAAAGGCAACACAATGAATCTTTAACTCTTTTGAATGAACTGATCAGATACTTTTTCTCTTTCAGAGAAAATTGAGTACAACATGATTAATAACATAACTAGATTTGTAGAAAAGAGATGAAAAGGTGAAGTCTGTGCCACTATTTGACAGAAGGGTGATCCCCTAGAGAATTCTGGAATCTGGGGCAAATTCTGTTGAAAAGTGTGAAGTCTGTGGAATGATGACTCTTCTACAGGCTTGAGACAGATTGAAAATTAGTACTGTAAGCTGAAGAAGTAAAGGAACAGGGAGACAGGTTCTAGAAGGGAGAAGGATTAGAATGTAGAACAAAACAGAAATCAAGCAGTGGACTTATTGGGGAGAAGGGAGAGCTGTCTAGAGATTCATAAATGAGAACAAGAATCTGGGCAAAATTGAACAGATGTGAAAGGAAAAAGTGCTTGCTGAGTGATGGTGGCATAAAAGGAGCAAGAAGTAGAGCCAACTCTTCCTCCTGACCCTGATTGTTAGGAAGTGTGGATTTAAGAGGGAGCAGTGATTCTCCAAAAGGGAACTAAAAAACAAAGGCATCCTAAGCTACATTTCTTTTTATGTCCTATTTTTATTGATAACTTTTGTTCTTATATCACTTTCCTTTCCAAATATATCTCTCTTCTCCTCTTCCCAGCAAGTCATCCCTGTAGTAAAAATTTAAAAAGAAAAGAAAAAAACAGTTTAACAAAACCAGTCGACAAATCAATTATATCTTACAAAACACACAATATGCCACATCCATTGTCTCTCATCTCTGAAAAAAAATTAGTTATGTTATGGCACCTCTGCTCTGGGGCCAATCTCAATCATTAAAATTCTACATTTACTTTGTTTTTATTGCTTCCATTTACTGAATAGTAGTCATTGTGTAAATTGTTTCACTGTTTCTATTAAGCTAGATTTCAGTGAGCACCAAAAGAAGGAATGTGAAACGGGGAACAGTTGCAAAGGGCATAGAGGAAAGAGAAGACAGAGGGACATAGGAATGAAGGAGGGTAAAGGCTGATTTTATTAGGAGGGATGGAAGTGCTAATGTCTTTGCTGAAGATCTTATTGTTGATTCTGGTGCACTTCTCTTGCCATGACAATTGTTAAGAAGTCTGCCCCCAATGGGAAGATTGATCCTGGAGAAGGGCATGACAGATCCAGGGACAAGGGGATGGCAGTTCAGGGACAGGATCATGGAGTAATTAGATCAAGTGTAGTGCTAAGTGAAAACTGGGTGGGAATGAAATGGGAAAAACACATGCTCTGCTCCCAGGGTAGCAGCAATTGGGGAAAAGTCCCAATCTGTCCCATGCTAGTTCAAGTTCTGCATGTTGCTGTCTATAACAAACATATCATAATAGCATTCAGACTTTAAGTGTGTTGTTCTTTAAAGAATCTGCAAAGTGATTGCTCCTCAAGGGAAGAAGATGAGTTTATCAGTACAAATGATTTCTCCATCAAATCCTATTGTGGTTCCTAGCTGCTATGGCTAAACTAATTCTCTATTCAGGGGACACTCTTCTGGTGATAAAGTTTAGCCTCTAGCCAGGCTCATTCCTATAACAGATAGACATCTGATCAGGACAAGAGCTTATATATCAATGGCATAACCTTGGAGAACACAGGGCTGACCACCTCCACACCATGATGAGGCATTAGGTGAGGCCAGAATAGCCTTATGATAGTAATAAAGTAGCAAATTTTTTAAGAAATACTTCAGTTTCTTTGTCTAGTTGTTAATAATAATAATAAAAATAACTATATACCTGAAGTGCAGAAGATACTTGAGCTACATTTGATTGATAAAAATCCTGAGAATATCTTCGATTGCCTGTTTCTATTATAAATGATGGAATCTATTCTCCTTTCCTCTCTCTAGTTTAATTGCCATTGCCAAAATCCTGATGAATTTTTATTTCAGTATGGACCCAGGTTGTCTCTTTTCCAGCTTACTGTAGACTCCTCTTTATTATACTTCCTCTTTCCAAGTCTTTTCTCCTCAAAAACACTGCTAAAAAGAAATGTGTGTGTGTGGGGGGGGGATGCCATTGGGTGTGAAACAATACATTTAATGTCAGATTTTTAATTTATTGATTATTTTGTTGATTTTTCTTTACTATCTATTCTTTTTTCTTTATTAAAAAAATTATACCCAATGACTCTCTGGGATGAAAAAAGGAAGACTGAAATTTAGATGTTATAAAAACAAAAATATCAAGGGCAGGGAATAAGCATTTAGGTGAATCTTCCTATGTATCAGTCAATGTGCTAAGCATTTTACAAACATCTTTTTTGGGGGTGGGGGTTGCAAGGCAATGGGGTTAAGTGACTTGCCCAAAATTACAAGTTAGGTAATTATTAAGTGTCTGAAGTCTTATTTGAACTTGGGACCTCCAGACTCCAGGGTCAGTGCTCTATCCACTGGTCTATCCATATCTAACTATCCCCAAACATTATCTCTTGATCCTCATGACAGTCTTTTTGAGTACATGCTATTATTTTTTTCCACCTTATTACAGGTAAGGAAACTGAGGCAAACAGAGGTTAGGTAACTTATCTGAGGTCATACAGCTAGTAAGTGTCTGAAACTGAATTGAACTCAAGTCTTATGAATTCAGGTCTGCTGCTCTATAGCTGCCTCAGTAAAACTGGTAAAATTTATTTTTATAAAAATCACGGCTAAAGGTATCTTCTGTGTTTCTCAACATTAACTCTGCTTCCTTAGGGTATTATGATCATCTTTTTATTACAGTATATGTCACTCCCTACTTAAAATTTGACTTTAATAGAACTGAATCAAATTTATAAAAAAAAATGAGTCATTCCTCAATTGATAATGATCAGAGGAAATAAACAGGCAATTTTCAGAAGAAGAAATCAAACTTATCTATAGTCATATGAAAAAAAGACATCTAAATTATTATTGTTTAGGGGAAATACAAGTTAAAACAACTCTGGTACCACCAAATATCTATCAGAAATCATAAATGTTAGAGGCCATAAGAAAAAAAATAGGTACACTGGAAATGAATT